>NC_139595.1:6827224-6832224 GCF_946808225.1 Silurus aristotelis | reverse complement strand
AGGAATGTCCCATAAGGCCAGACATTTTGGAGATGCGCAGTGCCGCCGTCTTGCCATCACAATTTTTCAGATCCTTATGCTTGCCCATTTTTCTTACTTCCAACACACTTTGAGAACTGACTGTTTACTTCCTCCCAAATAAACCCCTTGACCAATGAGTTATTTGCCTGTCGGTGGTTTTAATGGTATAGCTGATCAGTGTAGGTATATACAGTAGATGTTCAGACAGACGTACACAGATCACTTTCTTCTCTTGAAATTTGAGAATCTTGTTTCACAATATCAGAACCAGGGTTTGTTATTGTGCGCCTATGCATTGCCCTTTCATTACGGCTTCCACTAGGTTTATGTAAATCCAGTATGTAGGTTTCTGTAATTGAGAAATCAATGACAACACATATATGCACTTACTGCACTGTTTAGTGCTTAGTTTGCACTCAGACGAGACTCCTTGTTCCTTGTATTGAATGACAGCATCCATACCTGGAACAAGTGTTCAATTCTTCTCTGTTCCAAGTTATATCCTGTAGAGTTTGAATAAGAAATGTGAGTTCTGAGTCATGTGTTGCTAATGGTGCTCTTGGCCCTGTCAGAGGATATGGGTTAGTTTGTGTTTATTCATGACAGAATCAAACTGCTGTCTGCTTGAAGAGGCTGGGGAAGTTTCTAGTTATTCATTTTTTTAACCTTATTAAAGGCCAAGCTTGGAAAGAATAAGAGAAGGATGTTTTAGGCATGTTTTCTAAAAATTATGCCAATCAGCTAAGGACACATTGGAAGTTTTTGTATATACTTTTATATAGACATACAGTATTCATTCAAAATCTAATTTATTAGGAACACGTGTACACGTACACATTTATATAGTTATTTAATCAGCCAATCATGCGGCAGCAGTGCAATGCAGAAATCATGCATGTACAGATTAAGAGCTTCAGCTAATCTTTACATCAAAAATGAGAATGGCCTTTGTGACTTTATGACAGTAACATGACTTATACTAGACATTTAAACAATAGAAAATAAATCACCCTGTTTTTTAGCCGGCCAGCTTCTGCTGTTGTAGTCAAACCACCTTATGATCTGATGTGTTGGGGGTTCTCAACAGGCTTTGTAATGGTTGTAAATAGTGATTATTTGTGATAGTATAGAATTATTACCAGCTCAAACCATTCCTGTCAGTTCTCCTCTAATCTTTGTTATCAGCAAGGTGTTGCAGCTTGCAGCCTCTCTACTTGGTGAATGATAAAAAAACATATAGTATGTATATAAGTATAGGCGATAAGCAGAGGAAAAACTCGTTTTTTACTATCACTCCTGCACACTACGTATCCGTAAACTTTAACATTTTTACTTTTTGATCTTGCTTATCTTAATTTTTGTCACAATCTTCGCTTTCTGACTTCGATTCGCCATCTAGCAGCAGCGTCTCGAGCTCATATCTCAAGTTTTTGCTCGCGTATCAAAGCAAAAAATCAACCGAGTGACCGCTCGTAACTCAAAAAAACTCGTATTTTAGGGGACTCGTATGTCGAGGTACCACTGTTTTAACATTTCTAATCAAGGTTTATCTCATTAAAATTGTCTAATAATTAAGTGTTATGGAGTGAAATAGTGTTATTTACTCATTTAAATCGATTTCGTATAGTGTTCTTTGGGTTTTTACTGGGTTGGAAGGGGCGTATAAAAAGGTCGCGAAAATTCGGAACTCGCGACCGGTCTTGGTCCCTAACCCTCGCGAGCTCCGAGGTTCCACTGTATATATATATATATATATATATATATATATATATATATATATATATATATATATATATATATATATATATATATATATAAAACCATTAAATGATAAGCTATGATTTTATCTCATGTCCCTCTTTAAAAACATTTCTGTTGTTTAACGTGATAATAGTAGATTTAATATTGGCCTTAGAAGACAATCCATTGTCTTTTGAGAATTCACAGCCCAAAACACAATTCAGCATGACATATTGTGGTTCCACTAAACTGTAGGATAGGACAGAAATGTCCAATACATTTATTTATTCCACAACGATGTGGGTAATGCAATTTTATGGACCATTCTACAGTTTCCCCATCTTGACTGCGTTATAAAAGGTTATGGCAGTAGGCAGCTTAGGAAGTCACATCTGTTTAATGTAGCTGATGCCTCAGGGAAGTTCAGCAGAATAGATAGAGTACCTGCCTGCTAAGCAGAGCATTGAACAAATTAAAAAATAAATAGAACAATAGGTGAAAAGATAATGAAACTCCAAAAATAAGCTTTATTGCACCATATCCCGTACGCATGCTGGTCCATATTTTTATATCATGTATAATTTTATAAATATATTTTAACATCTAATCGATAATTATTGATAATGGAATTTGTTGTCAACCAAAGCTATTATCGATTAGTTGGGCTGCTCAAGTTTTGGGTTTTTGTGATGGCAACACTGCCGCTTTCGAAATGGCAGACAGTACAGGGTCAACCGGCTGCAAGAAAACTGTGCGTCCCAAGTCATCCAAGGCATGGAAACATTTTATATTAAACGCAGCAAAGAACACTGTAAACTGCAAGCTATGCAAAGCGGAGCTTGTGTGGTTTGGAAATACCACAGTGATGCACGAGAATGTGAAAAGAGAAATGGTGTTACGGATGAAGGCGAAACATCAGCACTGTATGCAAAAACTGTATAATCCTCATCATGTGAAAATTTAATGAAGTGCTTTTGTGTAAATTGTTTGTAACTTCAGGACAGTTGCACTCTGTCGTGACTTGTAAACATCAGGTTGCGCAATCAGCTATCGACATAGTAATGGATTCAATTAAAACAGTGTGAACAAACAATAAATCTAAAAGCAGCAAATAACAGCAGCAGTGAACGATCACATTTTTACTCACTGTTGTGGTTTTCAGCGAATGCTTATGCATTTGTACACCAATGTATATATATATATATATATATATATATATATATATATATATATATATATCTACAACAACAGTAACTTATCTGTTTTTAAATGTCATTTACTGCGGCTTCACTATGTTCAAATGCTTGTTTTCAATGTTTGTTATTTTTAATTTATGCATATCATTTCTTTATTATACAAAATTCAAGTAGTTATATTCTAGATGCATATATGTTCAAAATTGAACAAAATTGTTCAAACATTTCAAAACAATGTATGACGTATTATATTTTATACAGATTTTTAAGCATGGTTGTCAACTTTCCATCTGCAATTATCATTAAAACAATACAAATGTTGATTTACACAAATTGCGTCACCTTCCATCCTCAAATGCTTTTTTCTTTTTTGTTTTCTTCTACAGAAACAAATCAGCATGAGTGAATTTGTTTAAAGGAGAAATCCCCCATGCACTCCTCAATAAGCAGCCACTATAAGCTTTGAAATATCGAAATTAAATATAGTTCAACTAAATGTGTGTTTTTGCATTTTTAGTTTGATTAATTGCAAAAAATAACAATAAATGACAAAATAAAACGTATTAAACAACAAAAATATTTACTGATACATATTTAAGATATTTTGACAAGAGAAATTGACTTAACTAAGTTGAAATAAAAAATGTAACTCATCACCTTGTTTAGCATGTTTAGTATTATTGATCCCCCAGCTTCAGTGTCCTTCAGCCTTAGCACTACTAACAAATGTTTTTGGTAAGTGCTGACAAGTGTCGTACACCGCTCGATCACAACTGCAGCTGCCTTCTTTAAATCCCAAAAATGTTAATACCAAATATCCCAATACCAGAAATTTTCAATCCGATTGAAATCTGGTGACTGAAAAAGCCACTCCAGGATGTTCCAGGATCTTTTTATAAACAAGCTTTGGTTGACTTGAAGGTGTGCTTCATCATTGTCTTCCTGGAAAGTCCCTCCCAACAAAAATTTATTTTTATAATGAAATACGCTGTTTTGCTTATTTTACCTATATAGATCCCTAATTCAGGGTATTTATGTACAAGAGTGTACTTAAAAAAATTCAAAAGCCAGATATTGAGTTTAACAACTATTAATTTTGACTTTTTAAAGCTTATAGTGGCTGCTTGTTAATGAGTGCAGTTGGAATTTCTCCTATAAACATATTATTATTATATATATAATTATATATATATAATTATGTGTGTTACGAGCAATAACATTTTGTTGTGTGTAAAAAACAACAACGTTCAAATGAATGTTTAAACTACAGGCAGTCGGCGACTTACGACCATTCCATTACGACCACAATTGCTAGCCGCGGCGTACGACAGTAAGAAACAAAATGGTGTAGAGATGATACAAATGGCATAAAATAAACAAAGAAAATGATGATATATACAGTATAACAATAATGAAAGAAAATTATGATAAAATACTACTTAAAGGTTTTTTCACTGTACTGTACATATAGCCTACTCGTGTTACAACCGGTCTGTCGGAACCAATCGTGGTCGTAAGTCGACGCCTACCTGTATGCAGTGCTTATTACTAACACAATAAACGCTTCGAATGTTAAGACAGATTTGAGTCTCCTAGTTCAAGTGAAGGGAAATTTTAATACTACCGCATCCAAAGACATCCAATACAATTGTGTGCCTCCAAATTTGTGGTAACACTTTGAACAAGAACCACATATGGCAGGAAAAGTCAGGTGTCCCATTGCAAGAATCTAATTGGTCTAAAAGAGTGCATTATATTTGTATATAAATATAACAGCATGACCCAGACAGCAATACCAACTGTAACATAAACGACAGGTCACAATTAAAGCTCTGGTTCTAATATGTCATGTCGTATAGTAGCAGCTCATACGTACACAGGGACTTGTATGGCAGACGCTTTAATGTAAGACAAATAATAAATAGTTTAAAACACCTGTATTACGAAGAAGAACCTATAATTATAAATCTGGTTATGTTTAATTAAGAGACATGTTTTAAACATTTATAGAAGAAGTCTTAATTAACATGTCATGGCCGTCAT
>NC_139595.1:6644724-6822224 GCF_946808225.1 Silurus aristotelis | reverse complement strand
ACACTCAGTTTGCAATACGAGCACATATGATATTATCAGCAATAACTAAAAGTAGAGTCTTAAAAATATTTACATAATTCTTAATCTTTGGTATGTCCCCTTTTAGCTTTAATAACACTGTGCCTGATGATCCATGTTTGATCAAATCCATTGGCCTGTCATCTGAACTTGTGCTTGAACTGGCTAGAATGGGCAGAGTCATGGAAATTCTGACCTTTTGTACAAATAAGTTAACATGGTCAATATCGGAGATATATGTGTACGTAAAATTAATAATATGATATATAAATAATGTCTCTCCCAGCCAGTGGTGGCTTCTGATAAGTCTCAGGCTTGAGTGCATTGTGCTGAGCGCTTTCATTTTTGTGCTGACCACTTCTTCTGACCAAGTTACTGCAAGTCTAAAACGACACATTGTGCTATAGAGTAAAGTGTCTGAGAGAGAAAGGACATTTGGGATATGACAGAGTCATAAAATGCCATATCTAATAGTTTTTGGTAAGTGACCGAAGGAACCATTTTATCATAACTTCATAAAAACCTTCATGCAGAAATTTCAGCCTTGTAAATTGTTGCTAAAGAATGCTGTTAGTATTAGGCCTGTACCAGAATGAGATTCCTGTGCTCTGAGGTACATTTTAACACCACTGACATGTTAATAGCACTTGGCCCAAGATTGTATGCAGTATAGGCAAGAAGGGTGTAATGCAATGTATCTGTTCAGTGTAAAAAAAAATAAAATCTGTATCTATAGTGGGATTTGAACAGGAAGCAATGGTAGTCTGGGGATTTATTTTTTGTTATTATGAATAATTGTGAACTATGGAAAAAAATCCTTGTGGCTCCTATTAAAAAAAAAAAAATTATTCACAAAATAAAACAATTCACAAAACAAAATAAGAGCAAACTCCTGAATTTCCGATTGCTTTTCTAATCCTCAAAGCACGGATGTCTTTCCTACACCAGGGAACTATTGATTATAGCTGACACCGGTGGCCACCTAATAATAGTTCAGTCGATTTATTTTAGGGTTTGTTACGTTGCAGAAAGATCTGGAAAATATGCTGGACACGCTTTTAAAATCTAGTACAATGCCGCTTATTCACATGGGGTCCTTTCAGTGGCATTACATTGCACATGCCTTAAATAGAAGCATATCCCTTATACGCATATATGCAGTTGAATACTTCCAAAATATTGAAATCATTTTTTTATTATATATGTATAACCCATTCATATACTGTAGTATGGTGATTGATAATACACTATATGGACTAAAGCTTGAATGAAATGAAATGCAATCAAATGAAATGGACACTCAAGATCTTCCACTCTAACCCATGTAAACCATTTCTTCATGGAGGTGACATTGTGCACAGGGGTGGAAATATTATTAAAATGCTAACAAATCCAAAAACATCCTATCAAACTGTGTGCCTGTAGCTTTGAGGTAACAGTTTGGGAAAGAACCACATATGACTGGATGTGTCACATGTCCCAGTATAATTGTTCATATAGTGTATTATAAATGTAAGAATATTTGTTCACAGGTCTCTAAAAGCACACCTGATTTTATAATTCCTAAAAATGTAAATGAATCTAAGTAGACACTAAACCACTGTACTACTCATTGAGGGGAAACAAGAAAGTTTTGGGAAAACTGTAGTGTTGGATGAGATATTTCATTACTGTTGTACTGTATGCTGCAGAAAAGGTGATATGCTCAATATTCATCCAGCTGTTTGGAGTGGATGCTGTTTTGTGTTTGGATCATTCGGATGGCAACAATGTTTTGTTAATGGCATTTATAATGTTATTTCGACAATAGGCGTTTTCTATTTAGGGAAACTCTTCATTCCTAATTTTATAGCTACTGTACATTTATAGGCTCACAAAACATAGAGGGATGCATGTTTGAGAAATATCAAAAAGATAAATCACATCTTGCACTTTTTTCACTTGTGTCAACTATGTATAACTAGTTAAAGTCAGGAAGGAAATGCCAGTCTGCTGGGAACATTTAACAGTTTCTCTCTCTTATGTAACAAGCCAAAAACATCAATGCTGTGATCTCATATTCGACATTCCTAAGCAGTTTACATTTACATTTACGGCATTCAGTAGACGCCTTTATCTAGAGTGACGTGCAAAAACACTTTAAAGTCTCTATTAATGAATGAATCAACACTGGTTCACTAGGTTGCAAACTTAGGATACCATCAGCCTAAAACTCAGTTGGGAGGAATTATAGCACATTTTTGTATATGTAATACATAAAAACGATCTAAATACGTGTTTCTACATGTCTCAGGAAGAGGTAGGTCTTGAACTGAGAGTGCGTGGTGCAGTGCGAGGAGATCATTTACAATATGCCCGATCCTTGTCTGTCTGTTTTCATTGATAAATAGAATGCGGAAAAGCTTTTGGACGGGTTAGTTATATAAATTAGTTGTATCCAGGTATAAATCTTTTATTTATACCATATCTGTCTGTCTATATGTATATGAAATTCCGGAGAAAGAACGGGAGCTTTGAGGATGGATTTGGACTGTAGTTAATGTCAACAATCTGCTACATTGGCTTTGGACTACAGTCTGCTTTTGATCACCATCACTGTACCCCGCAATATCGTATGTCTGCAATAAATGGACATTCGGTGAAACCCGGATGAGGATAGGTTCCCTCTTGAGTCTGGTTCCTCTCAAGGTTTCTTCCTTATGCCATCTCGGGGAGTTTTTCCTCGCCACAGTCGCCACCGGCTCACTCATCAGAGACAAACTTACAGTTATAAATAACATATTCATTTTTTATCACCACATTATCTGTGTAAAGCTGCATTGAGACAATGTTCATTGTTAAAAGTGCTATACAAATAAAAATGAATTGAATTGAATTGAATTGAATATTGATAGCTAGAATACAGAGGCGCTTTTGGATCAGTTAGATTCAGTTTGGATCATTAAATTCAATACACTCCAGTTCAGTTTAATTTGTATAGCAATTTTTACAATGGCCATCAAAAAAGCTTTAAAGAAATGCATAGATTTAGGTAACCCTAACCCTAACCCTAGTACCATAGATTCAGATTAGGTATTCTTGGATACATTACAGCAGTTACCTACACCTGCCTAAATATAGTTGACTCTAAGGTTTGAGCGTAACACATCAGGGATTATAGAGCGCCATTGGGAATTCTGTGACTTTAAATAACGCTGACAGCAGGTAACTGACGCAAGGAGGTTCAGACCACAGTGATGTATCAGAGACTGGAATAGTAACGGTGTCTGTAATATGCAATCTGATACATAATTAAAAAGCGAAATTACTAGCAAACTGTCAGCCATATTGATTTGTCATTATTGTGAACCCTTCAGTTACGAGTAAAGTGTTACGCAGGTTCTCTCAGTCATCAGGGAAAAATTGGAGATAATGATAAGGATCATCATTGAGTTCGAGTACTTTCCGTGTGTACCTGGGTATCATTTCCTGCTTATTTGCTCCCTTGTTAAACGCATTGAAAATAAACGTTGCAGGCACTAGATCTTACCAGTTTTAGTAAATAAAGAAGATGCAGTGGAAAAATCTTGTATTTTGAAGAATATTGTATTTTTTTCACCACCAGGTTCAGTTTGGGAGAAATCTATACGACAGATTGGATTCGAGAGGTAAGATGCCTCATTTTATTTTTGCACTATGGATTTCAGTGCTGATATGATAAATTCTGCTATGATATGATATGCTTTTCCTCCCATACAACCAGACAATTGCAAAAAAAACACCATACGTTTGCTTAACCTTTGAGCATTTATGTGATACTAAACATCTCTCATGCACAGTAACACTTTTTTTGCTTCTGCCAATACATTTTAGAGTGGTTATGATTTTATTTTTGGTCAATCTAAGATTCTTGCTAACACGATCTCTCAAGAGCAGCTGGATAAATATTTGTAGGACTTAAATGGATTTACCATTTTAACCACATGATGAATTTAATACATTTTGTATTTACATACATTATACATTTATATCAATTTTGTCATTTTTATTATTTTTTTTTTTCCCCAATACTCCACTTTGTTTTTTATATATACTTCATGCTTGGATATTTTAAATAATTAACAAGAATAATTTGATATTTGGCAGAAGCACACAAAGCTCTATTTGTTTTCTGAGGAAATCTATCAACACAAATAGAATAATTATGCTTGGCCAGTCAGAGTGCATACACCGAGTGAGTACATGTGAAGGTTTTGTGCAAGCCAGGAACAATAAGCCCATTAAGTTCCATTTATTTTAGTGTAAATACATTTGTGTTGTGTTTTTAAGTGAGCTACAGTTATTTTTTTCTTCTTTTAAAACATTTCTCATTAATATTATAAATGGCAGATGCATTTAAATGAAATGAAATTGAATTAATTGAGTCTATGACAGATTCGAAACTACACACCTGTCTGAATCTTTTAATTAAGTTGTAAAACAGGAGATTGCCAAGACTGGGCTGCAGTTGACTAATAGTAAAAATGATAGATTTCAGTCTAAATAATTGGCGAAGCTGATTGATCAGAAAAGCACTATCACGATCAGGAAAGAGAGTAGTAGAACATCTACGGCATACTTCTTTCGCTTTTCAATGGAAAGCCAAAGTTCCATTTATTTACGTTTGACAAACGTATAAAAAAAAAACTCGCATGTAGATAATAATACCATAGAATATCACCATTTCTGTAGATTGAAGCCAAATATTAGTTCAAGCAATATAACAGTTTTGCTGCTGTTACAGTGGCTTTCTATCAGCCAATTTGCTCTCAGTGTTTGTGTTAAAGTTCTTTATTTTATTGTTATTATTATTTTATTTTAAGCTTGATAAGATTGTCTTGTCAGACTTGTTAGCGCTTCTAAAGGCAAGTGCATACAAATTTTACACTACATTGCACTATTAATCAGTGGTGGACAGAAAGGAAGTAAATGTAATTAGTTACTGTACTTAAGTAGACTTTTCATGTATCTGTACTTTAATAAGTATTAATTTTTACTACATTTTGAATTTAAAATATCTGACTTTTTACTCAACTACATTTTGTGAAATCAGTCTTTTTTTTTTATTTATTAGCGGATAAAAACGTAACTGATCAAGCAGGCAGCATTCCACATATTAGTGTCGAGTGCATGCTCTGTTTTGAACTTGTTTTGATTGCTGCTTAGTGGTATTTTTTTTGCACAAACATACAGTTCATCGTCAGTTCAACAGCAAGCAGAACATTCTGAGAGGAATAAATGATGGAAGAAACTCCATACTCGAACTCGCCACAACCCCTGTGGCCTCATTTACACGATTTTATTTTTAAGTAGTTGAAAAGGTTTTGGGCACATGATCATTTTACTAGTTAACAATCAGTGTTTTAATTATTAATATCATTCTACTAATAGATTGTTTTGCTGAGAGTAACATTAGAATCCTTTCATTAAGCAAAGAGTCTTATGACAAAAATGATAATAGGAACATTATAGCCATATTAAATCATATTTATTTGGATACTTAAATACATTTTAAGGCAAATACTTTTGTACTTTTACTTAGGTGAAAGTTTAAAGGGAGGACTTTTACTTTTACTGGATTAATATTTTACCTACTGTATCTATACTTTAACTCAAGATCATGGTTAGTGTACTTCATCCACCAATCATATTAATTCCAGTTTCAAATGATTTACCTCACTAGGAAATTTTATATTGAGAGTCATGGATTTTTAAAGCCTTTTCCAAAGTTATTTCAAAGTTAATCAATTAGACTCAGGTCATTATCGTAATATTTAGTCCTACTTGAGAGGAAAGTTGCAGTGGGAGTTTGCTGTATATACACCAAAAGAGTTCACAATATTATACGTCTGCATCAGTTTCCACTGCAAAAAATGCTGCATAACCCCAAACCTGGGAAGATATTGCCATCATTTATAGTTCGAAATATTCTTCATTGAATTTAGTGTCTTGCGGGGTGACAAGTAAACAGGTTTTATAGTAACGCTGTAAAAATGAGTAATGCTTGTGTGAAATCTGGTTTCACTCCCACTGTCTTTGGAACAGATAACACCCACAGTGCATTCTGTTGCTACTAATAATTGTAAGTGGGGGAAAATGATTGACTCACCCTTGGTTGTTTGAAGTCTAGGAGCGAGAAAGACCGTTGTGATATTTTTAAATTATTGAGTTGCTTGCCTTGTAAGCACCATCCTGCCGGAAACAAACAGAGACAAACAGCATTACAGCGCACTTATGAGCGTGTCAGGCAGTCTGCCCATCTCTCCATACAGATCCACCTGAGCATGGATCCCACTTACACCTGACCTGCTTATTTTTCATAGCCAAAGCTGACATGCAGGGGCACTCATATATAATACCATGATACAATTAGCTCTGGTTTCTCATAAGTGCGTCCCGCGTGTCTGTGGATTTACTTTGCCAAGAGTGGAGCCACTGAAAGTGGCAGGAAGCTGAACTGTAAACTGTTTATGCCCCTAATTGACCTGGTACTCCGTGAAGGCATTTAGTCGTGACCGTGGTGTCTCTCTCCTCTTAAACCTGGCACGGAGGCATGCAAGAGGGAGGAAACAGAGCCGCCAAATTGACTTAGAGCCGGCACGCCAGGGAGAGATGAGTCTAAAGTGGCCGCTTTGGACCAGAAAAGATAGAAACCCTCATTGTGTAGTCTTTTTTTATCTAGAGGTGTTGGAGCATCCAGTTTAATGACTCTTTCAATCCTCCCCCAGCACCCTCCCAAACTTCACAGAGAAAAGATGACTGTGTTTAATAGCACAAAAAGGCCCTTTTTCCCTTTTTTCTTTATCTTTTAAAGGGTAAACCTAAACTGTTGGAAACATCAGTTGGGTAAAATTAGACTGGAATCCATTTAGCTGGTGTAGATTAGCACTTACTGCAACTCTTAACTTTTATGAAGTGAATACAGTCTGGAAAAGTAGCTTTTGGGGCTTCACACTTTCCTGAGTGTAGGAATAATTGCATGGTTTTTGTGTGTAACCATCAAAAAAACAAAAGAGTTGTTTATTCTTGAACACAATTCAATCGGATTCTGGCACTCAAATACATAAATATACTTAGATATGTTGCGGGGGCAGGGATTTCACAGATTTGTACACATCAGCCAGTAAACCGAAATAATGAGGTTGGATATTATTCAATTTATTCATTTATCTCAGACATCGCAGCTGCAAAATACATTAGTCAAGTCAAGTTTATTTCTATAGCGCTTTTTACAACAGACATTGTCTAAAAGCAGCTTTACAGAATTTAACAGTTGAGGTGAATGATGTGTATTTATCTCTGATGAGCAGCCGTGGCGACTGTGGCAAGAAAAAACTCCCTTAGATGTTATGAGGAAGAAACCTTGAGAGGAACCAGACTCAAAAGGTGAACCCATCCTCATTTGGGTGATATCAAGAGTGTGATTATATTATTAGTGCCCTGGCTATCCTTATTTACCTATTCTGCCAGCTTGAAATGTTAAATTCCTGTTCTAACCCCAAATATTGGACCTTAAAAAGGTTTTTATAGGACTATGAAAGACTATGAACTGCCTTTAATAAATCGTTCTTAAATACAACAGCTCTTTTTAAAGAGAGAGAAAAAGCCTTATTTGCTCGGAGGCTGTTTTAGAAAAGCCGACATGCTTCTAATCAGAAATATTTATATCCTTTTAATATGGAGAAATGCTGATTTTATAGACCTGGGTGGAGGGGCATATAAAATCCAAGTATTGTGGCACAACACACATGTGCAAGAAGCTGTAGCTGGAAAATGCTGCCGGGGAAAAAAACAAAACAAACTTCATTCCAATAAACTTCCCATTTTTCCATCATCGCAGATGTTTTATTTTTTGTTGTTCACAGGACCTCCATGGCTACACACAGTATTTAGGTTGTTACTGGTGAATAAACACCAATTAGAAGTTTATATGTCGGGTATCATTTGAGTGAAATTCTAGCATTTTATCAGATATTTTGGTTTAATTCTGAAATTTTTTTATTTTTTTTACGATTTTGAACCACTAGTGTAAATTCGTGACATTGTTATGCTGTTATTATTATATACTTTTGCTTTATATGGATATGAGGGGTTTAACACAAAGCCAGTGTCTTTATGTGATTAATGTTACAAATATTCATGTGGATTTGTATTTAAATGAATTCTGTAGGGCCACTGAGCTGAATAAGAAGTTCCTTAATTTATGATTTATTTAACTTATGATTTATCAGTCAAATTCTAAGTTTGTTTTAATGAATTTCGTCTATTTTATTTTCCAAAGCATTAACAAATTAAGTTGTGTTTTCGTCATTTAAATCTTCGCCTATATTTAAATTCTCAGAATCTTGACCAGGCACTTAAAAGGATGAATGAGTGAATGAATGGACAGTGTAAATGTTTATTTGTTCATTTATCTATTTATTCATTTATTTTTGTCCTACAAGCACTGTATCTGACTGCTGCCTCAAGAAAAGCCTCAAAGAAAAAAAACTACTTACACACGATGAGTGGCAAGAACCTGGCAAGGGGTCTTAAAAAAATACAGAATCAGTACTGTAGTAAGATACAAGTACATTTATCCCCTGTTTATCGCGGTGGTTATATTCCAAAAACGCTTTTTTTTTAAATTGTTTAAGCCGTAAATCATCCTCCCACACACTTTTAACACACAGAAAACATTTGCAAGAATATAGCGAGATAAATTTTGTGTAAAAATCTTAAAAATACATTACACTATCACATTTATAGTGAGTACATGTACTGTACATTATACAGTTCTGTAGTAGTGAAGCATATGCATAGTTTCTCTGCCTGTTTATTGGTTGAAGTGTCCCATGACATCAAAAAAGAGGCTGAGTTAAAGATACACATCATTCTTTACTTTCTGTACGGTACTGTATTAACATTTGACTTTATTTCATAATGAATAATATATTATTTATATTTTTATTAATAAATTTTATTTGTATTTGTATCTCGAATGCATCATCTAATGAATTCTCAGTAATGAATTAATATTGTTTGTGCTTGAACTTTACTTTAGATGTTGGGATGATCTTAATGAATTTAGTGATCTAATCAGAGCTTCTAAATATGGATTTTATTGACTGACTTTTATTCTCAATTCCGATTAGTGTTATAGGGGCAGATGTAGGAAATGGCATCCGGGTGTTTCTACCAGACATCGGTATGTTCATGGCAGGCCTGGGCACCTTGCTTCTGTGTCGGAGTCTGGAAAAGAAGAGACCAGTGGAGGAAATGGCGCAATACAACCAGGACTTTGATGCAGAAGAACAGGTGATATTGACATGCACTCAAGGACACTTATATATTGAAAAAAAAGTAGTGGGACACCTGATTTCTCTGGTCGCATGTGGGTCTTTGTACACACTGGCATATAGCATGTTATATGAATAATTATGCATGTTTTATTTAAATTCTGCAACCCCAATTTCAAAAAAGTTGGAACACTGTGTAAAATGTAAATAAAAACAGAATGCTATGAGTTGCAAATCTCAAAAACCCATATTTTATTCACAATAGAACATAGAAAACATAGAAAATGTTTAAACTGAGAAAATTTAAGATTTTAAGGAAAATATAAGGTAATATTGAAATTTATGGTAGCAACATAAAAAAAGTTGGCGAAGGCCTATGTTTACCTCGATGTAGCATCCGCTCTTCATTTAACAACAGACTGTAAATGTCTGGTAACTAAGGAAACCAGCTATTGGAGTTTTGGGAATGTTGTCCTATTCTTGCCTGATATAGAATTCTAAAAGCTCAACAGTCCTGAGTCTTCTTTGGAGTATTTTTTAATTTAAGATATTTCAATTTCAAGCAGCAAATATTTTCAGTTGATGAAAGCCAAGCCAGTACTAAGCCATGCTGTTGTCATAGCGGTTTAGCATTGTACTGTATGTACTGTATACATAGTGCCTTTCCAGCTGCCCATTCCACAGGCACTAATGCACCCTCATACCATCAGAAATGCAGGCTTTTGAACTAATCGCTGATAACAAGCCGGAAGATCCCTCTCCTCTTTAGTCTGAAGGATGCCGCACACTTATTTTTGAAAAAAGAATTAAATGAAATGAAATGAAATTTAGATTTTTGACTGCAGAACAGTTTTCCACTTGGACACAGACCATTTTACATGAGTTTTAGCTCATGTAGATGCTTTATGACAGTTGTACTGTATATGACAGAGCATTTGTGTAAACCTACATGTTTATTAATACGTTAACTAACTAGCGTACTTGACAAAAACGCTATTAATGCATGAATTTATAAGGTTCACGTTGTAATTAGGGTTAGTTCTTCATTAGTATGATTTTGATAATGAACTTATCATCAGTTCTTATTATTTCAGGTATTGCATGATTATTCAATTGCTGTTTTTTTGTAATGTGTTTGAGAAAACAGGTAAATTTTACAGAAAATCAAAAAGAAAATATATTTGATATGCGTACATTTTGGCAGTTGTTTGAGTCTTTATATCTTTCAACTTATTTTACTGAGCTGATGAGTTAAAAGTCTGTGAAATTATGTAGAATGCTAAAATCTTGCTAATAGAAAATGTACAACGCTAAGGTTAATCCAGGAAAGCATCCAGGAAAGTAGCTCTATAATGTTTATTCGGTAAGTGTTAGCACATGGTGCGTAAAGGGCCTCACCGGGCTGAGACAGTGTGCAGTGCTGTTATTAACAGGGTGCTGGTTCCTGTGCTCCAGGCCACACATGTGGAGCAGTAAAAAGCTTATTTGGTTTAGTGTGTGTGTGTGTGTGTTGCTCAGAGATTCCAAGTTATCTTATATACAGCAGCTATGTTTTTGTGGTGTTGGGGGTAAAGTATATTTTTTGTATATATTTTGTACATATATTTTTTTTTTTTATTCTTTTAAAAATATGATTACAGTACCCCCTCTGGCATATTATAGGACTTTTGTGATTCTTTTTTCCAAATAAAAATGCAATCTTTGAAAAAAGGGACTTATTTATAAAATTTGTATTTGTATTGGTCTTCTGAAAGTAAAGAATTTGCAATAAATGTATTGTTCAGAATCAGAATCAGGTTTAGTGGCGAAGTGTGTTGAAACACACAAGGTATTTGGTTCCAGCTGTTAGTGACTCTCAAAGTACAGACATAAATAAAACTATACATTAAGCTTGGACTATACAATACAAAACAGACAAGACAATATAGACAGTATGAGTATTAAATAGGGATACAGATTATATTTGGGCACTTGGCTTTTTTACAATTGTAACAGTACATATCATGTAAAATGTGTAAGGTGTAGGTGTATGTGTGTGTGTGTGTGTGTGTGTGTGTGTGTGTGTGTGTGTGTGTGTGTGTGTGTGTGTGTGTGTGTGTATATATATATATATATATATATATATATATATATATATATATATATATATATATATATATATATATATAGGTTGAGTGCAAATCATAAGTTCTGACTTGGTTGTAAGGTGGTATGTTATTTGTTTATTTCTTTGCCATCTCGCACAGGAGGAGAGCGATGAGAAGAGAATCTCCGACGACGAAGAAGTTGAGGAAATGCTGTACGATGAGGACTTTGATGCCGAAGACGAAGCAGAAGACGAAGACGAGGGTATGCTGGAGGATGAGGAAGAAGAAGAGGAAGAGGAGGAGGAAGAGGAGAAGGAAAGTGCTAAGATGAAGGTTCTGCGCATAGTTGCTGAAGTGGCTTCGAAAATGAAAGACATCATCGGGAATCTCATCACTACAGCAGGGAAGGTGGTGGTGACTACACTGCTGGGCCTGACAGGTGAGAAATGAAAGTTTCGTAATTCTATTGTTTGGAAAATAAATAATTATAACAAAGTGACAGGACTTTATCAAATGTATCTTATGGGTACCAGATAAGTAAGAGTCTAATGATATCTGGGTTTTGCGTGCATACTCACAGGAATGATGCTGCCCTCTCTGACCTCAGCTGTTTACTTCTTCATCTTCCTTGCGCTGTGCACATGGTGGTCTTTCTGCCAGACCTTCGACACACTCCTCTTCAGTTGCCTTTGCGTGCTAATGGCTATCTTCTGTGCTGGCCACCTCATTGTTCTCTACCTCTACCAATTTCAGTTCCTTCAGGAGAGCATCCCACCTAATGACAGCTACATCAGGTTAGACTTTCTCAATCTGTAGTGAGATAATGGCAAAAGTATTGGGTCTTATAAAAATAAATCAATTAATTAATTAATAAGCCTATCAAATGCATACATAACTGTTTAAGAAACATCAGACACCTTCTTATAATCAGCATCTTTTATCCTAGTCTGCATGCCAAGGGCAATTACAGAGCTTTTTGCATCCAAAGAGCTCCGCCTAGTTTTTTAAAGATAATTTTGAATGCTTGCTAGCAGTGTCTGTGCTATGGTCTGATATGATCTCGATATTTTTCTGTTAATCAATACTGGCATAGTAAATAATGCATATCCAAGAGTGTCTCTGCCCTGCAGTGCACGGCTGTTTCTTTATTGTGGCATTTGAAAACTAATAAACAGGCCTTGTCTGTCATCAGCATGTGTTAGACATTGGTCAGGACCCGTTCAACATCTGTGCACATCAGCAATTACAACTGACTTCTGAAGAATGGGCTTTAATATGTGCTACGAGTTTATCAATAAGAGTAGGCATTATTATTTTAGGTAATTTTTTTAAATTTGTATTTTCCAGATTTACAGTACAGTAGAATATGTACTATATATCATTTTCTGATCTTTTTTTAAATTACTTTTTCTAAACCACATGGTGCATTTCATTCTTGGCAGTCTATGATTCTTTACTATAATGTCCTTTGGGTGTTTCCATGCAAGTGCTATGTTCTCAAATGCCCTGTTCTTTCCCATAATACATAATATATCCCACATCTCATAATTCTATAATTGAGGTAAGAATGGAATCCAGGTCTCTATACACACCCAGCACTTTACCAGTAGCTTTCTATTCTTGTCATGGGCTCCATGGTCACAAATCGATTTCAGGAGCTTTTATTCATTCGCCTTGAAACGCTAAGACCATTATTTCTAAGTATAGTTTCAGCGCCTTGGACGACGCTCACTTCGCTCTATTCATTTGGTTCTAGTCTCAGACCCTATAAAGGCACTTTCAGATCTACGGAGCAACTCTCTGCACTGTGTATATCTGCAGTGGATTTTTTGACTATGAGGAATGTGTATACTCTACAATAAAGCTCAAATGGACCTATCAGTCTGTTTAATGCAATTGTTTTCCTTATATATACTGGTGTTTTTAGGCTAAACTAGCTGTTGTTTTGGCTCTTTTTCGAGCATACTGACTCATTGTAGCTGCAGTAACACATTAAATAAGTCCTATGCATGGCCTAATTATGGCTGATGACAGAGTCTTGGCCTTGGTTTTCCCAAATGGTGAAAGAGCGTGTTGACAGACTCTGCTTCCCACATCCCGTTGCCCTCACAATAGAGTCATGTGGCCATTCCCAGGTGCAGAAAGAGGCCAAGCAGGAAGTGATATCATCACTCCAAAGGCAGTGACTGAGATATGCATGTCTTATCCCACTAAAGCGATTATATTTTGATTGATTTTTTGTTTTGAAAAAAAAATTATTTTGTAGTGTTGAATGCGTAAATGAAGTGTCATTAATATGTATGTTGGTAGAATATGGATTGGGCAAAATTGGGCCATAGCACAGAGTGTAACTGAATAGAAACTATTATGCATTAGAATGCATTCGTGTAGAATGAATGAGGATAAAAGCTTCAGAATGAATGCATTATTATAAGCCTGTGATCACTTAATCTCAGTGCCATGCTGTTAAATAGGCAGTGGTATTTTTTTGTGGTAAGAATATAAATAATGCGGTGAATTTTCTGTCCTAAAAATGTGCATAACTTGGAAGTGATCTGTTTAATTATTTTTTTTCTTTCTTATTCTCTTCACAGCTTGTTCGGGATCTCTCCTATAATCAAGACAAATTGCTCTTCTACGTGGAAGTTAATTGTCTATCCTAAACTCAACTGGCATCATTTTGTTAATCCTATCATGCTCCTGGTGCTATACTACACACTGGCCACACTGATTCGCCTTTGGCTGCAAGATCCAATGATCACGGTTAAGACTCTTTTTTTTTTTTGACCTAAGTTTTTCGTAGTGTTTATATGAATGTAGGATTCTTTGGGTGAAATTGACTCATTATGGCACATATCACATTGAAGCTATACCAATTATTATGAATTTCTATTCAGAAAAATTGACACAGCACAATTTTCTAAAGCATTAAAATACATATTTAATCTTTTTAGTATAAATTGCTGTTAGCTAATAGGACAGCTTAAGAAAATTCAAAGATTCCAGAAACCAGCTTTACCTCTAATCGTTTTCACATTGCTGACACTGGAGAGATTAATTTCTAAATGAGCATCTCTTCAGAGAAACACCATATTTATTATTAAACTGTACAGATGTGCTTGGCTTGCAGGGTGGATCTCCTATAATAACTACTAGGGTTAGTTTAAGGTGAGGGCTGGAACGTTCTGGAACTGGTGTCGTGTATTATCATTTACATGCAGTTTATGAGACACAAGGTCATGGCTTTTATTCATCTTAATGACTGGGAGTAAAAAATAGCAGCTGTAGAGCACTCTATAAAATCTGAACGACTAGCGCTTTTTCAGCTAGCTATATAAGTTAATGACACTCGAGTCCCTCCTGGCCAGTCAATACACTGGAAAGCTGTGAGGTAATTATTAAGACTTTTATTTCTTTTTTACGATTGCATATACTGCGACACATGTAAAATCCCACAGCATGGTATCCCCATGATGCCTTCTCAGAAGCCAAGAGCAGATTAATACTCCATCCTGTCCCTCATCCAGCTGCAAGATTCCACAGCATACAGTCTTATAGAGTGGTCAATAGCATGTGTCCTTTAAAAACCTGCCTGTCTGAGAACGTATTGATCTGCGGGCTGAGTGTTTCCCTGTTTGCAGTTTTGAAAGCATGGCATGATCAGCTCTGATTACAAGTGTAAATCTGTGGGTGACACATAAGGAAGACATTCCAGAAACAGTCAATATTAATCAAATAAATGTCAGTATTACTATTGAATTTGTCTATAGGTCAACTTGCAAGAACATCTGTGTATTGCCTGTTTTTTTTTTTGTTTTTTTTTCTGTTTAACATGTGTAACATGTGTCACATAAAAGAGAGGTCAAAGGTAAAATGTACATCAGATTTAATTACCAAATACATTTTTTTATTGTTTGCCTTGTCTTTTAGGAGAATGAGGAAGAAGAGGTGAACGAAGACAACGAGCGTCCCACAGCGGAAAAAAGAAGGCAACTATGGTGGACTACGCGGCAGAAGACTGAAGAAAAGAATGTAAGTAATACACACATTGTATAGGGATTCATAAAAACAGCATAGAAATCTAGTATAAAAATAACACCTGTGGTTATAAATAGATGTCATGGGTCAGAAAAAAAGCATCTTTGATCAGATGTAGACAGACTCAACAAGACTATAACAATAGCAAGCCACACAGGTAAAATAAAGGACATTTATGGACATCTGTAGTCAGTCTGTCCTTGCTGAACACGGTTGGAATTGTAAACTATTTCTTCTTCTTCTTCTTCTTTCGGCTGCTCCCATTAGGGGTCGCCACAGCGGATCATCCGTCTCCATACCACCCTGTCCTCTATATCTGCCTCTTTTACACCAACTACCTGCATGTCTTCCCTCACCACATCCATGAACCTCCTCCTTGGCCTTCCTCTTTTCCTCCTACCTGGTGGCTCCATCTTCAGCATTTTTCTACCAATATAATTCATGTCCCTTCTCTGCACATGTCCAAACCATCTCAATCTCGCCTCCCTCACCTTGTCACCAAAACATCCTACATGTGCTGTCCCTCTAATAAACTCATTTCTAATCTTGTCCATCCTCGTCACTCCCAACGAAAACCTCAACATCTTCAGCTCTGCTACCTCCAGCTCCACCTCCTGTCTTTTACTCAATGCCACTGTCTCTAATCCATACAACATCGCAGGTCTCACCACAGTCCTATAAACTTTCCCTTTCATTCTTGCAGATACTCTTCTATCACAAATCACTCCTGTCACTCTTCTCCACCCACTCCACCCTGCCTGCACTCTTTTCTTTACTTCCCTAACACACTCTCCATTACTTTGCACTGTTGACCCCAGGTACCTGAACTCCTCCACCTTCTCCACCTCTTCTCCCTGCAACCGCATCACTCCACTGCCCTCCCTCTCATTCACACACATGTACTCTGTCTTACACCTACTGACTTTCATTCCCCTTCTCTCCAGCGCATATCTCCACCTCTCCAGGCTCTTCTCAACCTGCTCTCTACTCTCACCACAAATCACAATATCAGGAATTGTAAACTATTTATCCGTGTTAATTATCAAATTTACAACTCATGATACAACTCAGTTTGAGTGTATCATGGGTAAATCCTTCAAACGTTCCACAGAGAATGACATGAAATAACGTGTAACACTACAACAGCTGTGCATGCTGTACCAAATTTTGTTTCATACTGAACTGAACTGAACATATAAGACTAATTGGTGTCGAAATTGAAAAAGGAACACGTAGTTTCTCTGTACATTTGTATTTAAACATTCTCAATCCCATTGTTTATTTGTTCCTTTTTTATTTACTTTTTTTTTACAATACACACCATCAAATTTAGACTAGAGAAGTTATGAATGATATATATATATATTTTTTTTAAAAGGTTCTGGTCTTTTTCAGCTAAATTATTTACATGAGCTAAATATTTCAGAGTTTGGTCAGTTTGGGCCTATTTTGAGGGACCTCATCCGGACCACCTACAACAATGTTTTAATTTGATTTGCTACATTTTGACATTTGATCATCGCTCAAGCTGAAAGAAAAAATTCAACCACAATGGCTCATAAATTAATAAAGCAGCCAGAGAGAACGTTAAATCATCAATAGACGTTCGGATTAAACCATAAGGGGGCTTATGCTTTAATCCGCTGGTTGGAACCAGGAGTCTTTGGGGTTTGTCCAGCTGAACATGACCATGTTCCATGGTTGCAGCTCTCTTCGGAAACACTAAAAGCTTTTGCCCAGAAGTGTGTGAGTGATGGCATATAATCTCTCAATAGTGCTGCTCCTTATTGTTCCAGTTTAGCGGTGATGTTAGAGAACAATAATGTCATCGACCTTCTGCTGGTCAATATCTTCACCTCACTTTTTTCTTTTGCATCTCTCTCTCTCTCTCTCTCTCTCTCTCTCTCTCTCTCTCTCTCTCTCTCTCTCTCTCTCTCTCTCTCTCTCTCTCTCTCTCTCTCTCTCTCTCTCTCTCTCTCTCTCTCTCTCTCTCTCTCTCTCCCTCTCTCTAGCTTCTGTCCACTCAGGATGCTTACAGCACCACTGAGGTTAGAGAACATTTGTGGTTTTCTTAGAGTGTTATGTATATCCCTGTTCACAGCAGTAAATTTAAGACCCGAGATTGATTGGGTCCTTGTGTTTGTCCAAATACTGCATTTGCTTTGTACTGGCATGATTATTTTGGGGTTTTTGTTGAGACATTGTTGAGGTTAAAGCCTTGTTGCATTTACTTTTATCTAAGAGGCATGTATAATAAGTCAAACCATTTTTCCAATCTTGGTTGAGAGAAATGTATTCTTTAGGAGATAAATCACATTTTGGTATCTACAGAAGTAAAGTATTGACTTAGTGGCTGTTTTTGCCTTCAATTTTGTATCAATATTATCAGTTTAGTTTTCCTGCCAAATGCTTTTTATTCATGTAATGAATATGCATGTTGCTGTCCTGAGGAGGCAAATATATTCGGTTCTTTTTCTGTTGTAAGGTTCACACTCGCAAGCTTATTCTTATAACCATCTCATTAGCAAGATTCTTTTTTAATGTAGACATTTTGGCATGTCAAACAGATGATCAGTTCGGAAGCAGGAAGACTGTATCTGCATGGAACCGAACCCATTACTGTAGGGTTTTTTTCCCTGTAAGTCTGAAGACACTATAAATGTCTGTAATGTCCTGACATCAATGCCTGTGCTATAAACAATCCCGAGTAAAATATACTAAATGATTTATTCATGTACAATACCATGAGCAGATTCAATCCACAGTAACAGAATGGGGTTCACAAGGTAGCTACAGTAGGTGCATCCATTTTCACAGTGTATTTAATTAAACTTACTTAGAATCACTTCAGAATTTCGACCAAAAAGCTGATTTATGTTCAATAATAATCAGTGAGCCAGCACTGACTCAGATGTTGCATGCCTCAAATGTTTTTGGAAGGATTATTGTACATTTGCTTTTATTCATTTGGATATATGGACACCTGACCCTCATACCCATATATGGGCTTTAATTGCTGAATTCGCAAAAATCCCCACAACCACATTCCAAAACCAATGATGAGCCTTCCAAGGTATGAGTAGGTTATTATAGCTAAAAAGAAATGTCTAGACTTAGAAATGCATGTGCAGCAATGACATACGGGTGTGACTGCCCAGGTGTCCATATCCTTTTAATAATATAGTGTATTTATTACAATGATATCATGTTTTACTAAAGTGATAAGCAAAAGAAAGATTTACAATTTAGGAGAGCATTTTAAAATGTTAGTATATAATTGGAAAAATGAATACAGCCGAGTTTTTTCCTTCTCTTAGTGGTACCACTGAATGTTTATGTGATAAAGATTCATTATTATTTCTACCAAATTTACATCATAGGCAGTACTGATGAACTCCAATGGGACATCTTTTGGTTATGTCCCCACCCTAAATGCAGAGAATGGACCGGTCAGCTTGGACCTCTTCTCTATCCCTAAGTATAAGGTGGACGAATCTAATAATATTGAGGGTAAGATTACATTTCACAGCTGTCATAACGAGACATGAGTTTAAATTGTTCAGATTGATGCGTAATGATTACTTACCTTACCTTATCCTGTTTGTCAAAATACATGTTTAATGACTTGAACTATCTTTATAGATCTAGTGATATATATATATATATGTGTGTGTGTGTGTGTGTGTGTATATATACAGTGGAACCCTGGTGTACGAGATGAATTTGTTTCTGAAACCCGCTCGTGTTCCCATATGCTCGTACTCGCATGGTAATTTTCCCATAAGAATGAATGTAAAAGCAATTACTCCGTTCCCAGACCTCAGGCCATCGCTTATTTTAGGCCTTAAAAAATGTTTTATGCGTAATTAATCACCCAAACATACTTGTAACAAAGTATAAACATAAAAAGTAACAAATTGAAAACATAAAAAAAAACTATTCGTTTTTTTATTGTATTTCCTGTTGAACTATTTTGCCGTATTGCAGACAAAGATCCACGTTCATGCGTTTCTACAATTTTTTTCTTGATTTCAATGGTTTTTCTTTTTACAAGCTTCTTTCCAGTGCAATCACTACACTTGTTGGGACCCATGATGCAAAATTTATAGTGAAATAAAACAAAAACACTATAAAAACAGACAACAAGCACAATACTTACACAGTAGAACAATGAGAACGCACTCAGAACAACGTCTATGAAGCGTCGGGTTAGAGGTGACGAGCGACGTGCAGAATGCGTGAATGGAAACAAAAGAAATGCCCGTCTTCCCGAAATATGCTTGTACTCATACAAAGGTTTTTACTAGCAAAACCGTTCGTACACTGATATATATATAAAAACTCTCTTCTTCTGTACAGATGAAAAGGATGGGGAAGTGTATAAGGTAGTGGAGATGCCACCAGAGGAAGAAGAGGAGTCAAAAGAGAGCGAAGAGAAAGAGCCTAGCGGAGCTCCAGCTGGCCTTGTCAAAGTTTTCCGTTTCATTATGAAGCAGAGCTATGTGTGCGCTCTCATTGCCATGATGGTGAGAGTGAATCTATCGAGCCTTGTCGTTTTTTGTAATGAAATGTTCGCACAGTCAGACACAGGATGACTTATTACCATCAAAATATTCTTTAACAATTAAATAGAACTGAGTGTTATTGCTAAAGACCTGAGCGTGCTCTGAAAGGAAAATGTGTGCTGTATGTATTACTTTATTAAACAACAATTGTTTTATTGTGGAAACAGTCATTTTTTGAAATGATCAGATTAAAAATAGACCTGTGACTGCTCCCATTATTTAATATAAACTTTTCTTATTATTATCTTTGTTTCTTACAGGCCTGGAGCATTACCTATGTGAGCTGGCTGACATTTGTCTTCCTCATGTGGTCTTGCACTCTGTGGATGGTGCGAGACAGAAGAAAGTATGCTATGCTAACTTCACCCTTTATGGTTGCATACGGGAACCTGGTAATTGTGCTACAGTACATCTGGAGCTTTGAGTCCCTGAGTTCTGTCCCGGGCCTTTTCCTCAAACCTGACGTGCCCTTCAACCAGCTCTGGTCCAAGGTAACAAAAGAAATGCACAATCTATGCTAATTAAAGTGATTGAGCTGCGGACAAGCTGATTTTGTGTGGCAATTTTTTTGTTTGTTTGTTTTTTTAGTTGCTGGAATACAAGTAGGTTAAAAAAATGTAATTGTATAATTTGGTATGTTTAGTTGCTTCAGTGTAATTTGTTGATATAATTATACCACAAGGCTGCAAATATGAATGTTAACTACAAACACACCACTTGAGTGTAGTGTAAATGTAGATTAATTAGCTTGCATTGGTGACTGATGATCTTTTTTTTAGAATTATAAAGCTATAAAGTAAACTGCAAGCAGGAAAATTTACATCTGTATAATTCTGAAAAGACCATCAGTCACCCATGCAAGCTAATATTAATCTCATAACTGAAATGTTAGTTTGGATCTACTATACTATACCATAACAAGCTAACTAGCTGGCCACGTAGTACTATATTATCTAAGCTACTTCTGTTGACCTTCATTTGTTTGCAAATATTTGTGTTCCAGTATCAATAACTTTCCATACGCCCTTTATATAGTTTTTAAACACGCAGATGTGAGTGTAGAAGGCTTGGTGGAGATCTTGTTAATTTATTAGGGGAAGGGAATTAAAAATTGATTTCTGTCAGTGTTAAAAAAATGTGATGTTATCACTAATTTGTCCCATATTGGAATGTGTGTGTACGCTTATGTGTCATTGTTGGCTTGTCATTAGGTGCTGTACTTGCTGAGTTTCTGGCTACTTCTGCATCAGACACTGACTGAACGGCAGGACAAACTAAAAGAGGAAGCAACGCTATCTGAAGTTTCAGTTGATTCGGGGAAAAAGGGTACGTTCAAAACCTTAGCTGACCAAAGCCTGATCTGTATTTATCACATTACAGGATGGTAGAAATTAATTTTTCTGCATATTCTAGTATATTAAGAAGCTGGGCTTTGAGCACTGAGTCAGTCATGATACAGCACCCCTGGAGGAGATCACATTAAAAGCCTTGCTCTATGGCACCAGCATGGCGGGGCTGTGACCTCTGAACAGTAACCCAAAGCTTTTAACCATTCAGCCACAAGTGCTAGCAGACCACAAAAGAGTGCATAGGAGCTCTGCATTAAAACCTCAGAGTACCCTCTATAAATTCACATATATATATATATATATATATATATATATATATATATATATATATATATATATATATATATATATATATTGATATATTGATATATTTATATATATACTTACAAGTAATTTACAATTTTTGTTGAGTTTACAGTACATGTACAATTTTTAAAAAAAGGAACCATCAAAAGGAAGGAGTCAAAACCTTGTGACTTTTTGTTACTCACGAGGGGTCATAGAACGTAACCCCCATGAGTATCGAGGTTGCACTGTGTGTGTGTGTGTGTGTGTGTGTGTGTGTGTGTGTGTGTGTGTGTGTGTGTGTGTGTGTGTGTGTGTGTGTGTGTGTGTGTGTATATATACTATACTATATATATACTGTATGTACTATAAATTGCTCTGTTTTGATAAATTATGTGCTGTTATTTGTTAGATTCTTAAGAAATTACAGTGTATTACCTTATACTGATGCTATGAAAAGCATGTATATATGACTGTGATATATGTAATATGCCACCATAATGTTAAGTCCTGATGAGGGAGGAGAAATGTTTTGTGTTGTAGAGGTAGAGAAGCCGGAAGAGGAGGAGGAGGAAGGTAGCGAGAATGACTTGATGCACATGGTGGGAAATTTGGTGATGGGCATGCTAGTAAAGTACTGGATCTACATCTGTGGAGGCATGTTCTTCTTCGTGAGCTTTGAAGGACGTATCGTCATGTACAAGATCATCTACATGATGCTGTTCCTCTTCTGCGTGGCTCTTTATCAGGTATCAGCATTTAACTCGAATCCTGAGTAAATATTCAAAGTAAATATTTTTTTATGTAATGAGGAGATCTAGGGTTATGATGGTGATGGTGGCTGTTTGGTTTGTGCAGGTGCACTATGAGTGGTGGAGAAGGATTCTAAAATATTTCTGGATGTCAGTGGTGGTGTACACCATGCTGGTCCTCACCCTCATCTACACCTGCCAATTTGATAACTCCATCAACGTCTGGTCCAACATGACAGGCATGAGTGAGGAAAAGTGAGTAAAGCATGACTACAGTAGTTTTTTTTATAGTACATAGTAGTCTAGGGTTTACATTGCAGTTTGCCATCCTAGGAAAGGCTTATTCATTCAGCATATTCATCTTTATTTTGACTAGAATGAAGTAATAATTGAAGGTGGGTAGATGAATGAATGAATGAATTTGAATATACCAGAAGAAGATGCATATATGATTGTAACTACTCACCAGAGTATAATACAATTTGGACTTCTGAGGCATAGACTTCACAAGATCTCTGAGGCTGTGCTGTAGGCTTGGATGTAGGACCTCAATGGATCTAACTTGTTTATCTAGCACATCCCATAGATGCTTGAATGGCTTGGGATCTGGTGCATTTGGAGGCCAAGTCAACACTTTAAACTCCTCATCTTAAACTTGTCATGTTGCTGAAACCATTCCTAAACAAGTGTGCAGTGTGTCAGAACGCATTACCTTTTAGGAATGGGATTACCTTTAGGAATTTTAATTCTTTAAAGCTGGTACATATCAAAATAACATCCACATGAATGCCAGGACCCAAGACAAAAACATTGTCCAGAGCATAACACTGCCTTTGCCAGCTTCCTGGATGCATCCTGATGCCAACTCATCCTCATGATTCAATAAAAATACCTCCTTCTTCTATTGCTCAATTTTCCAATTTTGATACTAACATGCCAGTTGTAGGTGTTGGACAGGGGTCAGGGTTGGCACTTTGCATCTACTCAGCCCCATACGCAACAAGCTGAGATGCACTGTGTGTCCTGACACCTTCTATCAAAGCCAGCACTTATTCAGCAGTTGCTCTACAGCGCTCTTTGGTGGGATCAGATGTGATGGGCTAGCCTTCACTCCCCAAGTACATCACTGAATCTTGGGCACACATGACCCTGTCACTGGTTCAATGCTTGTCATTACTTTAACCACTTTTAGTAGGTTCTAACTACTGCATACCTGGGAAACCTCTAAAAGAACTGGTGTTTTGGAGATGCTCTGACCTAGTCATCTAGTTGTCACATTTTCACATATCCCACTGCTAAACAGGTGTTTCCTTCTTCTCTATTTCTCTATTTCTCTATTTCTCTCTCTCTCTCTCTCTCTCTCTCTCTCTCTCTCTCTCTCTCTCTCTCTCTCTCTCTCTCTTTCTTTCTCTCTGGCAGACTAAAGGATCTGGGTCTGGAGAGGTTTTCTTTGGGTATCCTGTTCACACGCATCTTCATCCCTACTTCCTTCCTGCTAGTCTGCATCCTTCACCTGCACTACTTCCATGAGCACTTCCTTGCACTCACTGATCTCAAAGCTGTGGCTGCCAAACAGGACAATGCCATCTACAGGTGAAAATGACAGATATTATTGTTATTATTATTATTATTATTATTATTATTATTATTATTATTATTATTATTATTATTATTATTATCATCTGAATCAGTGTCTGTAGTTATTTCAAAGAACATATCATCATGAATAATTTATTCTTGTTCATTCCATTCTCCTTTTTTAGGATCATGTCTTTGTCATGTGTCATTTTTAATATGTACCCAGCAAGCACTTAGAAATAGAACCAAGCAATGAGCTTTAAACATGTCCCTCCTGTCCCTGTTTTAATCATTTGTCTACTCTCATCTCTCTTTTTCCATCTATAATGGCACTGGCTCCACAGCCATGCCAAAGTCAGTGCCCGTATCTGTCTGATTATGGATAGGTGGGTGACTGCTCATGCTTTGTAGCACCCTTGGACCCTCCACTTTGAATGTTTCGATCTCCTTCCTTCTCTCTTTCCTCTCACCTTATTCTCCCATGTTCACTCCTTAATTAGAAAAGCTTCCACAAGAACGCGAATGTTTTGAAAAAATATGATATACTAATATTATTGTGTTTTATGACCTACTAGCATTTACAGTGAGGAAAATAAGTATTTGAACACCCTGCTAGTTTGCAAGTTCTCCCACTTAGAAATCATGGAGGGGTCTGAAATTGTCATCGTAGGGCATGTCCACTGTGAGAGACATAATCTAAAAAAAAAAAAATCCAGAAATCACAATGTATGATTTTTGAACTATTTATTTGTATGATACAGCTGCAAATAAGTATTTGAACACCTGAGAAAGTCAATGTTAATATTTGGTACAGTAGCCTTTGTTTGCAATTACAGAGGTCAAACGTTTCCTGTAGTTTTTCACCAGGTTTGCACACACTGCAGGAGGGATTTTGGCCCACTCCTCCACACAGATCTTCTCTAGATCAGTCAGGTTTCTGGCCTGTCACTGAGAAACACGGAGTTTGAGCTCCCTCCATAGATTCTCTATTGGGTTTAGGTCTGGAGACTGTCTAGGCCATGCCAGAACCTTGATATGCTTCTTACAGAGCCACTCCTTGGTTATCCTGGCTGTGTGCTTCGGGTCATTGTCATGTTGGAAGACCCAGCATCGACCCATCTTCAATGCTCTAACTGAGGGAATTAGGTTGTTCCCCACAATCTCGCAATACATGGCCCCGGTCATCATCTCCTTAATACAGTGCAGTTGCCCTGTCCCATGTGCAGAAAAACACCCCCAAAGCATGATGCTACCACCCCCATACTTCACAGTAGGGATGGTGTTCTTGGGATGGTACTCATCATTCTTCTTCCTCCAAACACGTTTAGTGGAATTATGATCCAAAAGTTCTATTTTGGTCTCATCTGACCACATGACTTTCTCCCATGACTCCTCTGGATCATCCAAATGGTCATTGGCAAACTTAAGACGTGCCTGGACATGTGCTGGTTTAAGCAGGGGAACCTTCCGTGCCATGCATGATTTCAAACCATGACGTCTTAGTGTATTACCAACAGTAACCTTGGAAACGGTGGTCTCAGCTCTTTTCAGGTCATTGACCAGCTCCTCCCGTGTAGTTCTGGGCTGATTTCTCACCTTCCTTAGGATCATTGAGACCCCACGAGGTGATATCTTGCATGGAGCCCCAGTCCGAGGGAGATTGACAGTCATGTTTAGCTTCTTCCATTTTCTAATGATTGCTCCAACAGTGGACCTTTTTTCACCAAGCTGCTTGGCAGTTTCCCCGTAGCCCTTTCCAGCCTTGTGAAGGTGTACAATTTTGTCTCTAGTGTCTTTGGACAGCTCTTTGGTCTTGGCCATGTTAGTAGTTGGATTCTTACTGATTGTATGGGGTGGACAGGTGTCTTTATGCAGCTAACGACCTCAAACAGGTGCATCTAATTTAGGATAATAAATGTAGTGGAGGTGGACATTTTAAAGGCAGACTAACAGGTCTTTGAGGGTCAGAATTCTAGCTGATAGACAGGTGTTCAAATACTTATTTGCAGCTGTATCATACAAATAAATAGTTTAAAAATCATATATTGTGATTTCTGGATTTTTTTTTTTAGATTATGTCTCTCACAGTGGACATCCACCTACGATGACAATTTCAGACCCCTCCATGATTTCTAAGTGGGAGAACTTGCAAAATAGCAGGGTGTTCAAATACTTATTTTCCTCACTGGATATAACATTTGTTTGTGAATGATGAATCCTTAGCACACCTACTGCCCCACTAGTGACCCTAAAGCCATGTTTGGATCCCATAGAAACATTTCTTAGTGCTCCTTTCCATCTACTGACTGCATTCAAAATGATCACTCCTCAGCATGTTAGAAATATGCACGCCCTTTTTCTCCCATTTTCACAGTTTCCTCACCCCATCATCCCCCTCAAATTCCACTATTTAATGCCGTTCTCTTGTACTAAACCATTGTGCTTTTGCAGTTTTCCTGTGGTGTCATTCTGTGTTTCAATTTTATGAACGATTCCTTTCTTAACAGCATCAAGCAAAAAATTCCATCTCCCCAGAGCAAGTAAGTGAGCTCGTGGCAGAGACAGTAACAAAAAACTTTCCATTGCCATGCAGCCATACCATGCAAGTTTTCCACCCCCTCTGACCCCGAATCACCCGAGATGACTACATCTTTTCTGATAGCGCTGCCCATTTTCTGCTACTTAAGCTTTTTATTAATGTCATGGATCCTACCCTTAATTCTGACTAATAACAGGATATGAAATATGTTTTTTGATTGAATTTGGACCATAATCAATGATGTGCATTTTGTTTGTGCTAAAGTGCTCTCACACACACATTACCACATCCCTGCTGCTCTGTGAAGACTCCAGGCTCACGGCATCCATGATCCGAACCCTGCCTGTACAATATAACCCTGGTTTAGCTCTGTACTGTTTATAAAGGCATTAACCCTCATGGTCATCTGCTTGCTGGAAAGAATATAGTGCTTTTAGGATTTCATAATCATCGATTCTTGAAACAATGGTCCTTTTTTTTATTCTAAATGTTTCCAAACATAGGTTAGTGCCCTTATAAACAGGCAAGTGCAATGTCCGTTCGTATTTCTCTAATGGAAATTCTTGCCAAACAGACTCGCACATCCAGATGGCAGCTTGGCAGATCTTACAATGATGAGCTCCTCTCCTGAATCCTTGGTGGACAAGGAGAAGGAGATTTTGGTGGTGGAGAGCATGGCGGATGAGAAAAAGAAGGAGCAGGAGAGCTCCATCCATGATGAGAGTCAACAGTGCAGTGCTGCTACAGATCCAGAAATTCCATCCGAAGAGAGCTCAGGTATAATACTATTCTTATCATTGCCCATGCATTTTTGTTGGATCATTGAGAATGAATGGAAATAATTTGTACAATGATAATCTAATGGGATGGTAAGAAAGCATTTGCTGTCCAGATTGTTGTGAGATTTGTGTAAGCAGGGTGTGAAAGATTTGTGTGTGTGGGGTGCACAATATTTGAAGGTTATGTGAGTGGGGTCTGTGAGATTTGTGGTGTTGGGTATGGAATTTGTGTAGTTAGGGTGTGCGAGAATTGTGTAAGCGGGTTGTGTGAGATTTATTTAAGATGAAGTGTGTGAGTCTTTTTTGAGTGGAGTGTGTAAGATTTGGTTGGGCAAGGTGTGTAAGATTTTTGTGGGTGGGGTGTGAGGATTATGTGTGGGGGATTTGTGTGGGTGGAGTGTGTGAGGTTTGTGGGAATGGGGTGTGTGAGATTTGGGTGGTAAGAGTGTGTGAGATTTATGAGTCTGAGCTGATAAGATTTGGGTGATAGGAGTGTGTGAGATTTGTGAGTCTGAGCTAGTGAGATTTGGGTGGTAGGAGTGTGTGAGATTTGTGAGGGTGAGGTGTGTGAGATTTGGATGGTAGGAGTGTGTGAGATTTGTGAGGGTGAGGTGTGTGAGATTTGGATGGTAGGAGTGTGTGAGATTTGTAAATGTGAGGTGTGTGAGATTTGGGTGGTAGGAGTGTGTGGGATTTGTGTGGGTGAGGTGTGTGAGATTTGGGTGGTAGGAGTGTGTGAGATTTGTGAGTCTGAGCTGGTGAGATTTGGGTGGTAGGAGTGTGTGAGATTTGTGATGGTGAGGTGTGTAAGATTTGGGTGGTAGGAGTGTGAGATTTGTGAGGGTGGAGTATATGAGATTTTTAAGAATAAGTGTGTGAGATTTGTGATGGTGGAGCATGTGAGGTTTGTGAGTAAGGTTAGGGTGTGTGAGATTTGTGATGGTGGAGCATGTGAGGTTTGTGAGTAAGGTTAGGGTGTGTGAGATTTGTGATGGTGGAGCATGTGAGGTTTGTGAGTAAGGTTAGGGTGTGTGAGATTTGTGATGGTGGAGCATGTGAGGTTTGTGAGTAAAGTTAGGGTGTGTGAGATTTGTGATGGTGGAGCATGTGAGGTTTGTGAGTAAGGTTACGGTGTGTGAGATTTGTATGGACGACTTCAGTGGGAAAGGTATGTTGGAACTGTTCAGGTTCATGTTAAAGCAGTTCATAAAAAAAAATTTTCATCTAAACTTTGTTTGCAGATCTAAAAAATAAGTGGCATCTGGTGGTAGACCGTCTAACAGTGCTCTTTCTGAAGTTTCTGGAGTACTTCCATAAACTGCAGCTCTTCATCTGGTGGTTGCTGGAGATGCACGTCATCAAGATAGTGTCTTCCTACATCATTCTGGTGTCTGTTACTGAGGTAACCATGGTTTGTTTGACTGTATCTAATTTAAATAAGTCATTTGTTTTTGTTATCTGTATTTAATACCTTTTAATGCCATGAAGAGTCGGCCTGATGTGAACTAATGTTTGCAGGTGTCTCTACTGAACTATGTGTTCCTGGCATCATGGGCCTTTGCTCTGCCTTACAATCAGTTCAGGCATATGGCCTCCAGCATCTGCACTGTATGGACTTGTGTGATCATCATCTGCAAAATGTTGTACCAGCTGGAGTCTATAGACCCAGATACATACTCAAGCAATTGCACAATGGTGAGTGACAGTTTTTGGTTTGGATAAATGCTACATAATTATGTATTTTTAATAACTCTTTGTTAGTGATTTCTGTATTCAGTGTCTGATAGATGTTTTTTTTTCTCCATATTTTCCATTAGCTTATGAATTACACAGAAAAGGAGAGGAATTACATGAAGAGTTCTTTGCTGTACGAGAAACCAGTAGATCCTGCTAACTGGGTTGGTTTGGAGAAGTTTCCCTCTCTTTTGCCAAATCTAAGGGTAAGTAAATAAATGTACTGTTATTGTGTACTAACACAATAACAGCATCTTTATATAAAACACTGTAGGTCAGATTATGTATTGGACTATACACCGACCAGTCATAACTTAATGACCACCTGCCAAATATTGTGTTGGTCCCCCTTTTGCTGCCTAAACAGTTCTGGTCTGTCAAACATTAACAGCATTAACTTCTTCAGCAACTTGAGCTACAGTAGTACAGTCGTCTTTTGGATCGGACCACACGGGCCAGCCTTCGCTCCCCACGTGAATCAATAAGCCTTGGCCGCCCATGACCGTGTCATCGGTTCACCACTGTTCCTTCCTTAGACCACTTTTGATAGATACTGACCAATGCAGACCGTGAACATCCCACAAGAACTGCAGTTTTGGAGATGTTCTGACCCAGATGTCTATCCATCACAATTCAGCACTTTTCAAACTCGTTTAAATCCTTACGCTTGCCATTTTTCCTGCTTCTAACACATCAACATTAAGGATAAAACGTTTTCTTGCTGCCTAATATATCCCACTGACTAACAGGTGCCATGATAAAAAGATAAAGTGTTTTGCATTTGGTGCCCATTGTGTAATGTGAACTTTGATGGATTACAGCTATATTGACACAAATTGTTCGCTTTTATCAAATGCAGTAAATCAAACAATCCATGTACGGTGTTTCTGGTGTATTTGTTTATTTCATTTTTTATTTCATCTTCTCCCGCTTATCCGTAATTCGGGTCACGGGGGCAGCAGTCTAAGCAGATTCCCCAGACACTTCTTCATGTCCGGGGATCGGGCTGTCAAGGCCCCCGCCTTCGACTGCTGCCCAATCCTCTCGGCACCGGTCCCTTACGGTCCCTCCTGCAGGTGGTGAGCCCACGGGAAGGCGGCCCCACGTCGCTCCGACCTTGATTTATTTTTCTCGTAAGGGTCCCCTGGAGCATAGAGGGTTAAGGGCCTTGCTCAAGGGCCCAAGAGTGGCAGCTTGGCGATACCGGGGCTTGAACCCCCGACCTTCCGATCGGTAACCCAGCGCCTTAACCGCTGGAGCCACCACTCCCCCGTATTTGTTTATTTTCTTAGTAATTTATGATGAACAATTTAGCACTGGGATTTAACTCAGCATGGTGTAAGGGTGATACCTGATTTCCTCAACCTACTTGGTTAATAAACAAGTGTTAGCCCTAAGCCAAAATCAATCATTTATGTGTTTGTGTTTCTGTGAATATATACACTTTTACTCACAAAAAAAAACTCCTTCTGTGTGAGAGAGAATAAAAAACCTCCTGTATCATTTTGACTCATGTTTCGTGTTCTCTTATGCTCTACATGTTGCCTGTATAACGTTACTGATGATGATGTCGTTCCTCTAGAATAACTTACTGATGTTGGCCATCTTGGCATTCGAGGTCACCATCTACCGGCATCAGGAGTATTACCGGCTGCGCAACAAGCTTTCTCCTCCACCGTTTCGAATCATTTTTCATGAGATTACGCGTCAACACCTTGATAACAGCATCATCAACTGTGCCAAATACTTCATCAACTACTTCTTTTACAAGTTCGGGGTGGAGGTATGTCTCCAACTGTTCACCAGAGCTTCAGACACCTTATACACTGTATTAGGCAAGGAATGAATACTACAGTATTTGAAAGGCAAATTTCTAAAGAAACAGCTCAGTTTCTTTAGATGCAAAAAAATGTTTTTTTCAGACATACATTTATAACTGTATATAATGGCTCGTGTTATCCTGCTTGAAATGTGGGCCTAATTTTTTGTGTCAGGTATGTTTTCTTTTGGCGGTGAACGTGATTGGCCAGCGCATGGACTTCTACTCTATGCTGCATGCCGTTGCTCTGGCAGCAGTAATGTACCGTCGCAGGAGAAAGGCAATTGCTGAAATCTGGCCTAAATACTGCTGCTTCCTGGCCTGCATGATCACCTTTCAGTATTTTGTCTGTATAGGCATCCCACCAGCAGCATGTAAAGGTGAGCATGAGTGTGTCCATGCAATCAATTTTTGTTTGGGTGTGTGTAGAAAGTAACCTTAGATTAACTGACTTCATACTGCAGTCAGTTTAGGTATAACATGACTGTAAAATTTATATCAACTGTACAGCTGTTATTAATACACATGGGACAAAGACACATATATTTAAATATAAGTGAATTATGTTCTATAAATCTTACATTCTGTAAAGCTGCTTTAAGACAATGTTCATTGTGAAAAGCGATATAGATTTGAATTGACAAGTTTCTTTTCCATATACCATAAATTAGTACACTGCCTATTGTTAAAAGCTCTATGCAAATAAAAATGTACCTAATAGTGGACTTTTATTGATTAGAAGGTCATTTGGTTTACATGTCAAGGTCTATATGCACTCCTGCTACCAGATTCTTACCCTATTACTCTTTTTCTCACCCTACAGCCTACATTTTATATACATACACATGCATACTGATTTATAACCCCACTTTTAGGATTCATTGAATGCCATTTAAAGGAAATCAGGCTTCCTTTTGAGTTTGGTTCTTCTTAATGTTTATAAATTTTGTCAAGTTTTTTCGTCGCTGTTACTTTTGGCTTGCTTGTTAAGAATCTAAATCTAAATAATCCATAGGAATTTCCATTTAGCTACTTTGTGGCAAAAATGTATAATAAAAAACCCCAAATTGAATGGAACCGAACTGATATAAATGAAGCCAAATTGATGTTTTTATTTCTTCTTCAGAATATCCATGGAGATTCCCCAACTCTTCAACAGATTCCAATGTCATTAAGTGGCTGTTCCTGCCTGATTTTCACACGAAGCCAAACCCCAAGTTTCTCATCTGTGAGCCATGACTATATCCTACAATATGTTTAAATGTCTGGCAAATTTTTAGAACTTCTATAGCAAATATAAGTAACTGTGTGCTAATCAACTGCAAACTGCAACAAAAAAAGTGCTGAAATCTTTTAAGAAGTGCAGTTTTACCTCACTTTTTCTCCTTTCTTCCTTTTTATTCTATGCTTTCTGGTAGATGACTTTATGTTGCTCCTAAGCGCTTCACTGCAGGGCCAGGTGTTTGATGAGGAGAATAAGGCAGCGGTCCGTCTAATGGCTGGTGAGAACGTAGAGATCTGCCGAGATCTGGATGCCGCCTCCTTTAGTGTACACAACCCTGTCCCAGACTTTATACACTGCAGGTGATAACATTTGCACACACAAACACACCCACACACACACACACACACACACACACACACACACACACACACACACACACACACACACACACACTCACACACACTCACACACACTGTATTTGAATTGATTTATTAAGCTACATTACATAAGATGCAATGGTGCAAACTATCATCAGGCCTCTTGTTTTTATTTGTATACAGTAGCAGCAGGCTTTAATAATGCCAGAATGCGTTGTGAACACTTTGCACTGGATTGACTATCAGCTATCTGCAAATTGTCCACGTGCCCAAAACCTCTCCCATGCATCTGTCCTGTCCTCTCATTACCAACTTCTTCTTCTATAGATCAGATTACAGGTTAAACGTGTTGTCCATTGCTCACCATCACTTTCACCCGGGTGCATTTTTCCCCACCTAACTCAATAAGCAGCTTTTATGTCCAAAGTGAGTTGTTTTCTCAACAAGGTGATCAGTGAGGAAGTGAAAGAGAAAGAGAGAGAGTGAGAGAGATAGGGATCTGTCCATTCTGACCCATCAGCAACACTTGTATGTATCTTTTCATCAAAGCCCTTAATACAGGCTGAGTAGTGGGAGCTACATCTAGCAATCAGTGTTTCCACACACAGCTCTGAGTGGCTGTGAGAGGTAATGTGTGGATTGATGTAGCACACAGTGATATAGGTAAGAGGTCTAGAGTGCACTCAGATCCATACATGCCAGCTTTTACAGCCCTTATGGTAAGCACTCACTTCCTTACTTCCTTCACATAGGATATATATATATATATATATATATATATATATATATATATATATATATATATATATATATATATATATATATATATATATATATATTAGGGGTGTCGCGGTCCGCGTATTTGTACCGACATGTTTCGGTACATGGCTTTCAGTACTGAATGCAATCGTTTTTACATGTGCAACACAAATAAAATTCTGAGTTCCCTCATAAATGTATCAAGTGGCGGACCGCAAGTTTATTTAGTCTCCGCCTACACAACAATGTCAGGGGTATAAAAAAGGAACTAGTGTTAGTGCAGTGTCACTGTGTCTACTCACGCTGTACCAGGACAGGAAATCTATACTGCTATATAAGCTGCACATTGACTACACTAAAATATATCCAAGTTTCATTTCTAACTCAATAATAAAAACTTTCATTTAAAAACTGCATGTTGTGTTCACATGTGTAATCTTTTAAATATTTATATATATTTATATATGCCAGAAAATGGTTCAAGATTAGTTTAAGATTTCCCACTTTCTAGAAGGAATTTCAAATTCCAAATAACATGTATACGCTAACTACACCTTCTATAGCTTTAGTGCATAAACACTGCTCATGGTACTGTTCAGGATATGCAGCTGGTTGTTATAAAGTGGTGCTTGGTGTGTTACAGGTCATATTTGGACATGCTGAAGGTGATCATGTTCAGCTACCTGTTCTGGTTTGTCCTAACCATCATCTTCATCACGGGCACCACACGCATCAGTATTTTCTGCATGGGCTACCTGGTGGCGTGTTTCTACTTCCTGCTATTTGGCGGAGAGCTTCTGCTCAAACCCATTAAAAAGATCTTGCACTATTGGGACTTCCTGATAGCCTATAACGTCTTCGTCATCACCATGAAAAACGTCTTCTCTGTAAGACCACATCAGCTTTTTTTTCCCTTCACTTTTATTGAAATGTATTTTCTGGTACATTTTACCTGCTTAGGATAAAAACAACAACAACAAAAAAAACATAGTTTCCAATTTATTAGGTACACTTTCTATTACAATTGTGGACACTTTTTAGGTATACAATTACTACATGTGTGAAATGATACCTAGAATTCTTTTAACTGATGTTTGTAGTGCAACTGATGGTGAGATTCTGAAGCTTTCTTTATATTTACAAAAATTTACAATATTTAATCTCAGGACCATATAAACTTAAGCTACAGTCCAGTTTTTTTATTTTAAAACCAATACCCCAGATTTGAAATCTGCTCATTCCATGGACTCAAACTAATGATTTGTCTACCGTTGAGTATAAAAACAGAACAGGTGTGCCTAATAAACTGGCATATCTGTTTATGTCATGCTTAAAACTTAATAACACTTTCCTTAATATACTGCATATAGTATGCATAAGTGTTTATTTACTATTAATATTTTGGACACTGGTGTGATTTTCTTTGTGGTTGATTTGCACAGATTCTTGCATGTGGCTACATCAACAAGCTGAAGTTGAACTGCTGCTGGCTGATCCAGCTGCTCAGTTTGGCCTGCACCATCAAAGAATATGAGGACCTGCCAGGTGTGGATTTTAGTACTTTGTCCTAATGAACCCAACCATCACAGTTTCCGTAATGAGGTCTGGGTTGGTATTCAGATGCAAATTGTTTGTGTACTTCAGGTCAAGAGTAAAATCAGTAAATGCTGTTGTACCACGTCTATGCAGAATGACAGTATTTAATTAAAAAGAAGACAACAGCTGACTGTTTTGCACAAATTCCTTTGCAATGTGTTTGGTGTTTTTTTTAGTCTCTGACAACACTAGGATTTTTTTTCCCAGAGTGAACTTCAGCATCTAAACGATTAAAACTGGTTTTGGTGTGGAAATGTTATATGTATGTGTCTTCAATGTGTGTGTTCAGTCTCTAGTTTTGAATGTGACTTGCCTAAGGATGAGGCAGGAATCATCTGGGACAGCATCTGTTTTAGCTTTCTATTGCTACAGAGACGCGTCTTCATGAGCTACTACTTCCTCCACGTCGTGGCCGATATACGTGCTGGACAGATCCTGGCTTCGAGGTACACTGTTTAATGTTTAAGACCATTTACCTCACCATCGCTCTTCATGCAACTATCCAGTGTCATCTGCACATGTGCAACACGGATCATTAAACAGCTGTTTAGACCATTTGCAATCGGAAGCTTAACATGCAGCCCACAACCTGGTAAAGGCATAAGGTTTCCCTTGTACGGGAAGCCGGCAGTTAAAACTTCTATAGGTTGAAAGACCGTTTTGTTTTAGTTTGTTAAAGTTAGAAGCTTCATAATAACAATCATAATAATGAATATTTCTTTCTTTGTTTTGGTTCTTAATGTTGGATTGCCCTAATATTTTCCTTACAGGCAAACTTTACTGATACGTCGTGTTCCTGCCAGGTTGCGAATAGGTCTGCTTGGTTAAATTTATGAACCTGAAAGACAACTCTAAGAACCTAGAATTCACAGTCCCTGATGAAGGAATAGCTGTTTGTTGCTGAAAGTCTGTTTCAAGAATTTATTTGTTAAATCCCCAAATGATGGTTGCACATTAGCTGGGCATTAGTCATATGCTCGAAATGTTCTTTTTCCCCTAAACCTTTTCTCACTTAAGCATCAGCCACTATTTATTTATTTTTTATTTGATTTTCTCCTTGTGTGTCTCTCAGAGGAGCAGAGCTGTTTCAAGCCTCTATCGTAAAGGCAGTGAGAGCTCGAATTGAGGAGGAGAATAAATCCATGGAGCAGCTCAGGAGACAGTGAGAATCATCACAAATATATATATATATATATATATATATATATATATATATATATATATATATATATATATATATATATATATATATATATATATATATATATATATATAGTATAAATGGATCTGCAAGAATGATTTTGACTATTTGAAATTTTTTTGTGTGTGTTGTCTGGATATAACTTGAGTTGTAGCCAATTTCTTTACTCTGTTACAAAGTAATGCATCAAATATTCCCTAAGCGTAATATAAATTTTAGATGATTTTGCATGAATTCAGGTTTTAATTTTTGCCTTTTTCTGCCTTACGACATTTAAGGTCATATGTTATCAAGAAAGTAGGGAAAGAGGCCTACCAAAAAAAAAAAAGCCTATCTGAAAGACTTATAAAGCATTTCCAATGGACGAAATGTAGTTCAACTATTTGGATTTCCATAAATAATATTTTTCAAAAATTATCCTGTTTATCCCAAATGTAGCTCCAATTAGTAATTTTTTTTATAAATATAGTCTGAATCATATGTGATGAATTTGAATGCCTTAACCCAGGATGGACCGCATTAAGACCCGGCAGGAGAAGTTTAAAAAGGGCAAGGAGAAGATGCTGAGCCTGACCCAGGAGTCTACTGAAAGCCAGACAATATTTCCACCTGAAGCTGGTGAAGAGGATGAAGACGACGATGGTACGAAAAATGCATCTGGAGTGAAAGGAGACTATGTTTAAACTGGTGTAGATCAGCAGCTAAATTGGATAATATAGGCCAAGAGTGAAATCTTGTTTTTGGTATAAAAATAAAAAAAAAGTTTATTATAATATTAATTCATCATATGTCATTATATATTTTGCACACCATTAACACAAGAAAATACACTTACATGTATGTATGATATTTATTTTTATTCAGTTATATTAATGATCTTGCCACCATTTTATTGTAGGAGCAGAGAAAGAGAAAGCCAAGGCCAAAAAAAAGCAGTGGTGGAGGCCTTGGGTTGACCATGCTTCCAGTAGGTTTACTATCATAATTTCCTCTGCTCTGAGTGTTCCTTGTGTCCTTGACCAGAACTCAGAAGATTCTCATACTGTACCAGGGCTCAGTGAGACCAACCAATCAGCAAACTCAAATCACCCAGGCCTTATGCTTCTCCTGAATCTATTTAAGGCTTATCAGAAAATACAGACAGCTCCAGAATTGCTGGCATCTTTCATGACAACATTCAAAATGACTCCATTAAACATATTTGTCTGCTATTTAGTTTGAATATAGATTTTATCTCCGGCATCCTTTTTTTTGTCAGTCAGTATGGTGTGAATTCTGGCTATGACAGTTTCTCAAACTCATCTACATCACTCGAGTTCATAATTGGAATCAACTAGAGATGTGCGCGGGACTGTTTTTTTTTAATCCCGCTCACGCAGTTATTGTTTTTTTTTTTGTTTGTACCCAACTAATATTTTTGAATAAGTTGATTTAATTTTGTTTCCCAAAATAAAAAACCAAACAAACTAGCAGCCGAATTGAAACTACTGCGACCCTGACCAGGCAGTTACTAAGGAGGAATGAATGATGGCTGTAAATGCATCGCGCATGAACATTTTTATCCTGCAAGCCTCATATCTGACTACTTGCTCGTGCTCGCATGAAAATAAAAACCTCCCGCCCATGCGACTTTTTTGTTGCATCCTGCGGGATACCAGTATCGATGCACAACTCTAGTCCCTCTAGTCAACTCTAACAAGATGCTCTTGAACCCTTCTGGCAAGCTTTTGTCAATTTAGACCACAGGCTTTCACTTGGTTTTACAGTCTAAATCTAAGATAGCCATTACAAAATCAATACTCAGAGGCAGCAGACCATCAATCCTCAGAGCCAGCAGACCACCAGCCTCAAAACAGTCCCATCTCTATTTTTTTTAGAGTGGATTCAGTAATGTATAGTAATGCAGTAATATGCATTTTTTCAATGGTTTACAAAGACACTTTCTCCATATTAATTTTTTGTGTTGGTTTCAAGGAAAGGCTTCTTCGGACACTTTTAGTACATTTTAAAACTCAAACTTGAATTATATAAAATCTGCAATTGTGCATACATGTTCTTTTGGGTTTTCTCTTCCACCCTTTTATAGCCTTTACACTGTGGAGGGGGGTATTTTTTAGATTTTTCAGTAAGCAATTATGTTTTTAACAACTATTTGTCTCACTTATACAACCTTGTATTTAAACTCTAAAACAACATAAAGATTAGTTACATGCGGTAGTATACATTAAGTGATTTCTTTTTTTTTTTTTATCTTTTAATTTAAGTGACCTATTTTTTAAAAAGTTCATAATTTCCCACTGTATTGTTTACTGGGGAAATTATTATTATTATTATTTTTTTTTTTTTTTTTGTTTTTTTTTTTTGTAATATCTATTGTGTACATCCATTTTCTCTTAAAAGGTACCAATCATTCTGGACTTGGCTGTACAATGTATAAAACACATTGCCTTGCATATGTATTCATAATTTCTAACCCTCTTTAACATTTCTACCTTTTGTAGTTTTAAATCCTGGAACTGAAATGGACTCAGTAGGGATGTCAGGAATCTACTCACATTAGCTTATTATGTGTGAGATTGTGATTGAATATGTTGTCCATTTCAGAATTATTGTATTAGTAATGCTGCAACCAACTGCCATCTGAACTTAACATAATTACTAGAATGGAGTTCACCTTTTTATTTTGGAGTTTTGTGCAAACAGAGTCTGCTGTATTCCTGGCCACAAATTTCAGCTCCTTTAAAGGGTAGTGGCCAACCATTTCCAGGACACATGTAAGATATTGAGGTCTTTCTTCACTGGTACGTTCCTGATATTGACTTTAGCATGAGGAAACTAAGGGCATCCTTCAACACAACAGAAACTTTGTCCAATGCCTTCAACATTTCCGGCCAAATCTTATTGCATAATTTGCGAGAACATTATTGGAGCCAAATAAAGGTCATTGTCAATGGTCTGTACAAAACCCTCCTACTTTTACTTCAGCGGACAACAGCTTTTGCAGCAGAACCTTTGCCTCTGCTATACATGAAATTGAATTAAATCAGGAACCCCCCACACCCACACACACACACACCTTATATTTAAAATAATGTTTTACTTTACCAATGAAGTATGATACTATTAATTCAATTAAGTCAATTTAATCAGTTTCTGGTTCTAACTTTACAAAACTGTAAAACAGCTTAAGGTGGGTGAAAACATATGTAAGACAATGTAAAAAAAAAATCCATTTAATAAAATATATTTTTGACGTTATCGAAAGATTAATATTCACCCTTGGAAAAATCCGAGCCTTAAATAGATAGGTACTGTATTGCATCTAAAGCTAGGAAAAATGCTAATACCTGGGTGGTAATGAGTCCTTGGCTTTGAGTGCCGTTAAAAGTTAAAAACAATTGGCTTGGTCCCTGGAGCCCACAGTTGCGAATCTCTGCCGTGGTTTCAATTTATCTCATCCTCACTAAAAGAAATAGAGAGTCCATCATTCCAGTCTGGTTTCCTTTAAAACTCAAAAAACTGTGGCTGGGAACTCTCTCTTTCACAGAGAAAGCACAGAATGAACTGATCAGTGCTGACAGGTTGCGTTTAAAAAAAAAATGCTTTCCTTTATTACTGTTTTTATTTTTACTCAGAAATGGAAATGGAAACGAACCTGTTACTTCTACCTTTCAGTTAGTAGTTAGATTGGCTCTTTAATATGGTTGTAATATCTGCTAAATTAATTCACCTGATAATCAGGCTGAGCAGTTCATTTCATCACTGTGCTATTCTAGTTTTACTTCAGTTGTTTTCTGTCATTCAACCACAGAAGAATTTCATTTTTTACATGCTTGTGTTTTTTGTTCATTCTCCTATTTCAACACTCCCACCCTAACCCTGTCCATTGTGGCTGTTCTGTTCAAGGACACAAGGCAGTTTCCCCACTCCAGTTCCTGTCCTACAATGCAAACAGGACAGGACACAGGGGATAAAATGTTCCTGGTCTGTTTTTGTTCGAACTATTAACCATCCCTGCTTCATTTTTGATGCTGTCATTCTTGGTTAGTTAGTGGGAGCTCCTCTCTAGTACATAACAAGTTTTAATCTTTTTTACTACTTTAGGCTCTCTCTCTCTGTCTTAACGTCTCTTAAACCTTCCCTTTGTTTACTTGCTTTAACATTTCCATGTCTGTTGGGCAGATCTGTTGTGTATTGTCTACAGTAATATAAATGTCACCAAAGATTTTTTGTGTACAATGTGGTATGTCTGATTCAAGGCTTCTTTGCAATCCATCCCTGGCTGTCAATCCACTCTTTCTGTTGATCTCATCTTCTGCCGGCTCGTCCCTCAAACAGGGATTCATGCAATTCATTCATTTCTTTAACTCCATGGATGATTATACTGAACTTTATGATAAACATTTATTGCTAGATGTATCCCTATTACTTTATAATAAAACTCTTAAACCCTATACACGCTTGTTGATGTCCGGCATTGCCCGTGTGGCCTGTGCTGTAGAGCGAATGACTATTCTCACCTTTTCTATCTTTAGTGGTGAGGAGCGGTGATTATTACCTTTTTGAAACTGACAGTGAAGAAGAGGAAGAGGAAGAAGAGAAAAAAGATGATGACCCACCCAAGAAATCTGCATTCCAGGTGAGAAGATTTCAATTTAATCAGTTTAATGTAATGCCAGCCAATGTTTTACTCATCGATCTTGTTTAGATTTTTATTATTCTCTCTTTTCCATTATGTCTTATAGAGTGTAGTTCATATTGGAATATGTATTCATATAGAGAACAACTTATTCAGTATGACCTAATATAGAACCACTGTTGTGTCTATGTAGTGACCCCTCAAGGTGAGGATTCATAATATGGTTAAGGAAAGAGTAAACCATAGGGGTAACGGTAGCTCAGTGGTTAAATTGTTGAACTTCTGATCAGAAGGCCATGAGTTCAAATCCTTCTACCAGTAAACTGCCACTACTGGGCCCTTGAGCAGCCTCAGTTGTATGAATAAGATAAAGGCATCTGCTAGAGGTCACCTAATTTTTACTGATACCAATAGCTAGTTCGGATCGTACTTGCCGATCACTGATTAATCAACCGATTACTGGATTATCGGTATGGATTTTTGCCGATAGCCAATCGATCCAGCAGTTAACTATCGGCAAAACCGATTAATCATTCGACCACTAGCGTCTGCCAAATGGTGTTAATGTACACCAAAGTTTTAGCAGTTTGCATTGTCATATATTTAGTATGTTTACAGCTATAGTTACCTGTAGTGAACCATCTAAATAACATCACTTATGTTATTACTCAGGCTTTCTTGTGTTGGCGAAGGTACAGCTGTACCCCTGATTAATGCTAAGCACTAATACTAGAGAATCCTTCTAAAAATATCATTATATCAACAATTGATCATGTTTGTAAATGTTTTTGCATGGAGTGTCCAAATTGATAGAAAATCACAAAAATCTGCATCTTCTAACCAATAGAAAATTTGTCATGGTATGCTGGTGTTATACAAATATAAAAAACTAGAAAGAAAAAGAAAAAAAAACCTAAAAAATGTAATGAAAAATAAAGATATTACTATATATTACTAAATGAGATAATACTTAGACTTAATTTTCCAAATAAGTCCAAGGTGCAAGGTTGTTGTAATGTGTTAGTGTAAGCTACCTGAGTACGTGTTTTATACGGACTCAAAGTGGTTTAGAGTCACTTTTTTACTTATTTGATTTGGTTTAGCACTTCACAGTTTGGGTTATAGTATTCAACTTATTTCCACGTTTCTTCTGATAATGGGTTCCTCTATTTTCTTCCTCAGCGAGCAATTGGAAAGTTTGCCTCAGCCGTCCTGGCTTTGCCCAAGTCTATAATAAAACTGCCCAAAACTATCCTTCAGTATCTTATCAGGGCAGCCAAGGTATCACTTAAAGGTTATGCTGTGTTTATCTGGTTTCGTTTGTGTCTGTTTATGATTTATGTGTATCTTTGTGTCTTGACAGTAACATGCTTTTCCACTCCATGTTGCTGAAGTAATGTTTACAAGATCCTAAATAGTCTAAATAATCTTCTCTGATGGTGCAACATGGAATGAAAAAGTTGTTGTTTATTTCATTACCTGTCGTCATTATGGTTGTTTAGCATGTGTTTTTCCCCCCAATGACTTCATCATCTACATTGTTGGTTTGTATCCTGTGTGTATTTGGGTTAGGTGTGTTTTTTTTGTTTGTAAGTACATGTTTTTTTTACATATTTGTGTTCAGTCTGTATGGTTTGCCCCACTGTATACTCATCATCACCCTTACAGATCAAACAAATTTGAGCACCTTTAACTGGAATTGGAATTCAGATTGGAATTCAGAATTTAGATTTAAAACTAGTTTCTGTGCCAGTGGGGCAAAAATGACTGCAATTCTATTTGATTTGTTTTTGGCCTGAATTCAAGCAACCACAGTGAAAATATTTAGTGAAAGTTTTCCTGTAATAGACTCACATGAAGATAGCTGTTTGAATTCATGCTGAAGTTTTGTGACTCTGTGAAGCACCTTGAAGCTTGTTTATGTCATTTTTAAAAGCAGAGTTTCAACCAGTTATTTAAAGCCTGGGACACACCAAGCCGACATCAGCCTTTAGGCAATGTCAGGTGGTTTTTGACCATAGGGCGGCTTTAGTTTTTGCTCTGTTGGCTCTAATTGGACGGCATCAGCTTTTTTCCGACGGTTCACTCGGGGGTGGAGTCCATTGGTGACAAAGAGAACAAACAATTGCCGTCATTTTTGCCACTTGTCTTGTCACTTTATTTGACCGAAGGGATATTTGTGGATGTGTGGAATCAAGACTGCAAAGACAAGCTAATTAACATGTGCCTGTTCCTTCAGTATCCACAATCTCACCCATTTCTTCTTATCAGATTCTTTCTTTCTTCCTTCATCCACAAGAAGACCAATGGCTGACAAAGCCAGTGCCAGACATGATTAAAAAAAGCTACACGAATCCGTTAGTAATGATTGCGACAGGTGTAAACGCTGCTTGCTATATATATATATATATATATTGAAAGTTGTAGCTTTTGGGGTTTCCCTGTTTGGATCACGAATACAGACTACTGCCACCTGCTGGTATGGAAAAGTTATGTTCTTTTACGCAAGCACAGAACATACACGCTAATTGACTGTCAGCTGTAGTCTGTCCGGTGTGTTCTAATGCAGGCAATGCGAGACGATGTCACATTCGGCTTTCATCCCAGCTAGTTTTTTTTTTTTTTTTTATGTCGGTTTGGTGTGCCCCTACGTTTAAGAGCACCTCCAGAGATTCAGTGGGTGTCTTAGAGCAAAACCTTACACTATGCAGAGCAGGGGGTAATTCAGAACCAGTGTTGAAACTCTGTGGTCTAAAGCCATTGCAATGATTTGATAGTGGCTTGTATTGCTCTACAGTTTGTATACCAAGCATGGGTCACAGACTCCAAAACAGCTCTTAAGGAGCGGGGGAAGGAGCGGCGGCATTTCTGGAAAAGATACGGAAGAGGGCGTAAACACCGGAAAGACAACGATGAAGGTGCATTATGCAAACAGGAGTCGAAATTTTAGAGTAAATTATACAGTTATGATCAACTGTAAAATCATAAATAAAAATTGTGTGTGTGAGAGCAGGTCAGGTGGCAATTGAGATGGGAGATGATGAACAGCAGAGCTCAGAGGAGGACAAGAAGGAAGGACCAGGTATCTATTTAAAAAAATCTAAATTTTAATCAAAAGATTTTTTTCATCAGAATAAAATGCCATTTAGATCCACCTCAATCAGTTTATTCTGTTTCAGCTATAATACATAGAGCAAGACAGTAAAGTCACTGTGAACCTGAAGAAAAAGAATGCATAAGAAATAAAAATGACTTGCTTGTATAGACAAAGAAATTACCGCCCCACAGTTGGTTATTGGTTAAAACAGCATGCTTCAAACTGCATCATTCATCTTTCACACCAGAACCAATTTTCCAATGATTATAATTGTAACAGCTTGATATGTTTCATTCTGTTGGAAAGTTATTCCTGTTATTATTTCCTTTATAGCATCTTTGAATTCACCAGCCTCTCGTTTTTTCTCTCAATTTTTCAGTGAAAAAAAACAAAAAAACATTAATGATTCTCTGTTAAAGTACAATAATGGTCTTTTTTTTTTCATAGACAACATTATTAAAAGGGTTTTCAACATCATCAAGTTTACCTGGGTGCTATTCCTGACCACTCTGGAGAGCCTGACCAGGTGGATCAACAACATTTGTAAAGAATACATCGACATCTCCACCGTGCTGCGCATCGAACGCTGCATGCTCACTAGAGAGGTCAAAAAGGTGTGATACACACACACACACACACACACACACACACACACACACACACACACACACAAGATAAGACGTTTCTTTATTACTTGAAATTGAATTGTTAGAAAAATGGTGTATTGAACTTACATATATTTCCTATGCACGTTTTTTTTTTTACCCATATAAAATTCTTAACAGAAGCTTTACTTCTGCTTTGATCCAACAGGGTAACGTGCCATCACGTGAGAGCATCCACGTGTACTACCAGAAGCAGATGCGCCTGAACGTTTCACGCGAGTCCGGATTGGATCAGATCAGTGAGGAGGACTCGGGCTCGCAGAAACTCCGGCGCAGAAGCAGGGGTTATACATTAGAGAGCCAGGATTCTGTGGCATCCCGAGATAGCATCTCCAGGTATATGTGTACTGTATATGTGTCACCATAAATAACCATAAAATATCCTGTCACTGTTATTTTAGGACAATTAATACAGTGAGTTCATTGACATGAACACTGCACACATTCACATTTGTAAAAGAAAAAAAATTCAAATTATTATTATTATTATTATTATTTTGTGAAATCATGCAGTAGTTGTATTTCAAGGTTATACAGACAGGATCATGGGCATTTAATTTGTCGTTTATCATCGTCATCATTATTCCACAAGGCTTACCTTACATTGTTTATACACATGATCGTATCTATATTCACAAAAACTATGCGTTTTTTCAGTATTTGCCCTGATATTATATTGTGTTTTAGAAAGATTCAATCTCTAGATTACAACCTCTAGATTACAACCCATCTTTATATGAGAATTACAGTGCATATTGTGTTATAAGTATGTTTTACAGCAATTTATATGGCATTTTTTATTTATTGCATTGGTAGAGTAGTTAAGGGCCTTGCTCAAGGGCCCAGGAGTGGGAGTTTGGTGCAAAGACCAGTGACTTTAACCACTAAGCTACCCCTCCCGATGGCTTAGAGGCATGATACAGTATAGGCATGATACAGAATCATTATTGATGGAATATTTATTATATCTTTCTACTTTTTCATGCATGAAACTACAGCACCAGTTGTTGTAGCTGCAGAGACTGTTTGCAAGTGACAACGTATCTGCCTCAAAGCGTGCTTATTTTGGAAGCGAATCCGCACGATGTATTATGGCACATGCCCACAGTGGTGGATCAAGTACACAAACCATGAACTTGAGTTAAAGTAGAGATAAACTCAGTAAAATATGACTCCAGTAAAAGCAAAAGTGCTCACTTTAGTAAAACTACCAACGCATTTGCCTTCAAATTTACTTAAGTATCCAAAGTACTATGATTTATTATAGCTATATTGTATAATGTTTGGCTTTATCACCTCAGTTTATGTGAAAAGACTCGAATGTTACTCTGAGCACAACGATCTATTTATAGAATGATATTAATGAGTCAGACATTGATTGATATCTATTAAAATGATCGTGATCCCAAAATCATCTTTTCAACTACTTCAGAAAAATCATGCAAATAAATTCACGGGTGATGTGGCGAGTTCGAGTCAGGAGTTTCTTTTATCATTTATTACTCTCTAAATGTTCTATTGAACTGATGCTGTTAGTTCAAGTAGATACCACCAATTGGCAATCAAAACAAGTTCAAAACACTCACGCTCGACCCTGATTGGTGGCTTGCTGAGTGTTTGACCAGTTACGTTTTTATCCGCTCATAAATAAAAAGGAACTACTGATTCCGCAAAATGTAGTTGAGTAAAAAGTACGATATTTGACTTTGAAAAGTCTCTACAAGTGGAAATACTTATTCTGTTTTTTTTATTCAACTTCTAATTGGAAGCATTTGAGTTCATTCACATAAAGAAAATTCCTCAGTGCAGCCTTATACTCGACTAAAGTATGATATTACAGCAATAGTGCATTTTTATAGCAACATAGCGAACCATCATTGCTTCATTCCATTCATCAATTCGCTTTTTCTTTCACATCTCCATCCATCTCCATTCAGTGCATACACCGAGGCCACCATGCTCTTTTCTCGCCAGTCCACGTTAGACGACCTGGACGATGTACCTCATCATGTGCCCAAAACCAGCGAACGTGCTCGGCCCAAGCTGCGCAAAATGTACAGCATGGACATGTCCAACTCGTCTGCAGACAGTGGCAGCAGCAACATCTCCAGGTCCTTAATGCTATAACGCATCCTCACTCATCTCCACTGCTAATGCCCATTTTTAAGTTCCTGTATGACTATGTACATTTCTTAGAAAAGATTCGGTTGGCCTATTATATTATGTTGGCCTGTAATATATTGCGGAAATACATAAAGTCAAGCAAAATAAAACATTTTTAGCTACCTTGTTTGATCAAACTATCAAACCTAATGGGTAAAAATAATCCACCTTGGAACAGTGTTTCACTTCAAACGTATTTATGGTTGATACCAAATTGATTTTCCCTCCTGAGGACTTTAAGTACTTGATTATCTCAGGAACAAATCAAGCTTCGTGACATAGGGGGAATGTAATCTCACAGCATGTTTTCCTATACATCAGCTATATGTTGTCAGCATAATGTTCCTTTTCAAACATACAGTTCCTGCAGTGTGAGCACTTACTAAGACTTTCAGACCAGCAGTAAAATACTGCATTTTATAATACAATTAGGCAGCACTGGGCCAACAATGGGAAATGTGCACGTGTTCCCCTACTTTTTTTTACCTTACTAATAAAACACCTATTTGTAACCCAACCCAGCCAAATGAAACTGATGCAATGCTATTGACTATCGTGAACGCAGCCTTACCTTACCAGTGGTTTCCTGTCATTGTGTGTTTTCACAACAGCGAAGCCACTCAGTGCGTCACTTTATTCTCACGACAAGGTACCAACGACACCATCGATGAGGTGGAGGATGAGCAAGATCAGTCTCACCACCGTGACAAAAGACTTGAACAAGTTGAGGAAGCAGAGACAGGCCCCTGGAGCTCCATTGAGCCTGAATCAGAACAAGAGCTAGAAAAAGACCTGGAGCTTGAGGAAAAGGAAGAAAAACCTGAAGCAGCAAAACAGTCCCCTAAAGATTATGAGGACAGGCTGGAGGATGATGACGAAGCTCAAAGCCCTGGAAGGGAGGATGGCGAATCTTCTTCTGGACCAGAGAGGACTTGCGGCCGGCTTTTTACCCCAGACACAGACGTCCCAAACACGTCAGACGCAGATGTTCCTCCCAGCTATAGCAAAGCAGTCAGCTTCGACCGTCTTTCTGTTGACTCACAGGAGAGTGATGAAGAAAAGCAGCTCATGCTGATGACCTCAGATAGCAGGTCAGATTTACTGTCGGACGATGCACTTCTGCCTTCGCAGACCACCGAGCTGACGGCTAGTGAACTGCTGCTCAACAAGTAAGACTCGCACAGAATCACGGGTTTTATCTAATAAGCAGCAAGCATTTCGACTTATACAGGAAGCTTTATTATTTCTACTGCATGGTGTGAACATTACAAAATCTCATTTATGGGATTGATTACACCAGAGGATCTCAAACTTTTAGCAGCTAGGGACCTTTTCATTGTGACTTTTTAAACACCAGTAGTCTAGTAGTTAAAAACAGACTTATTAGATGTACAGATTTAATACTAAATGCATATATGAAGTAAACAAGAACAAAATGTTCCTTAATTTTCCCCAGAATGTTTTATGACGAAGAGCTGGATGGCTCAGAGCGCTTCTACAAGTCCCAGCCGTTGGGCCTGCAGCTATGCTATGCCCTCTACAACCTGTTAGTTGCTCACTCTGAGATGGTTTGCTACCTGGTCATCATCCTCAACCACATGATTTCAGCTTCTATGGCCACGCTGGTGCTGCCCGTTCTCATTTTCCTGTGGGCCATGCTGTCTGTTCCACGGCCCAGCAAACGCTTCTGGATGACTGCCATCATCTACACAGAGGCAAATTTTTCATTTTCAATTCTATCATTTTAAATGTGCTGTATATATATATATATATATATATATATATATATATATATATATATATATATATATATATATATATATATATATATAGTATATAGGGATTTCGACCAAATATTATTGTAAGTCTTGTGAGTGTGTAAATATAATTCCGACTTGTTCCTTTAGGTTACCATCGTCATCAAGTACTTCTTCCAGTTCAGCTTTTTCCCCTTCAACCAGAACCTGGAAGTGGACAAAAAGAAGCCCTATCACCCTCCTAACATTATTGGGGTGGAGAAAAAAGATGGTTATGTCCATTACGACCTCGTCCAACTGCTTGCTCTCTTTTTCCATCGCTCGATCCTGAAGGTGCTTAAATTAAACTGATTTTCATACCCTTTAATTTTAATCTTTAGATTCTACCAGCTGTACCTCCATTCACACTTAACTCAAGCTACATCGTTGTTATGCTAATGTTTTAGTGCCATGGTCTGTGGGACGAGGATGATCCCAAAGACAAAGAGACAAAGAAAGACACGTCTCAACATCGGGATGAGTCCGAGGACGAAGACAAAATGGTGGTGCTGATTCCAGCAGAGACAAAAAAGAAGAGCTCGCCCCCTCGCTCAATGAGATTCAACCTGGGAAGTTCTACGGACTTGGACTCCGTGCAGCAGGTGCAAGTGCGCCAGCCCGAACTGCGCACATACCAGCGGCGCAAGAGCTCCAGCGGCGGCTCGTACATCTCACGCCACTCATCCCAACGTTCCAAAAGAGGTGAGAAGACCGATTTCACGGCTCATCTGGTGAGACGAGTGCCATCATTTTCCATTTTCACCTTGAACACATGAACAGATTTACACATGAATCTTTATCAGTTATCAGCATTGATAACCTCAACCCTGATGAAAAATAATGAATGGAAATTCGGTTCCACCCAGATGATACTGGGTTCCCTTTTGAACCTCTTTTCTCTCAAGGTTTCTCCCTCAAACCATTCCAGGGAGTTTTGGATTCATATTTGTGATCTATTTTATTTTGTAAAGCGTCTTTGGGATACTCCATTGTTAAAAGCGCTATGCAAATAAAATTAAAGTGAACTGAATTTTCAGTAAAGAATCTTTACAATAAATTATTAACTGAAAAAATTGTTATTCTGAGGTAATTTTTTTTCTTGGACTTATTAATTACACATCTTTTTTGACATTTAAAAAAATACAGTTCTTAAAAAAGTTATTAAACAATAAATACACTGTACACATTTGGTATTATTTCAGATTTTACATTAACCCTTACCATACAATTTTATTTATTTATTTATTTATTTATTTTTTTTAGCATTTTCAAATGAGATGTTTACACTTGCAAATGTATTACAAGGCAAATAAAAATTATTGATAATAATATACCGTGTCTGCATAATTGAATATATTGTGCTCCCTTTTAGGCAGCACGAGCACAAGGAACAGTAGCTGCAGAGGAAGCAGCGAGGTCGGAGTCGAACCCAAAACTCGCAAGGAGCTCATTATGGAGAAACTCAGAGAGCAGCTCATTAAAGCCAAATTCTTTCTTCTCAAGAAGTAAGTGTGTGTTCAAAAACTCATTAAAGTGGGTCTTCTTGCACTTTAGTATTTTTTACATGTCATTGTCTGGGCAAAGAAAAGGTAACTGTTTGGGTTTAAATAACCAATTACATCAGTACATCATGGATCAGTATTTCAATGATTATATGTTGTGGAAACATTGTTAATGTGTTTGAAAAGGGGAGAATTGTACATCAAGCAAATAACGCAATCTCTGGAATTGGGTCAAGAAGTCCTATCCATTTTAGGGGAAAGAATATTGTTGGAAAATTATCATCAGATATATTTTTTTTAAGTTTGGTGTATTTATAGCAAAATAATTTCCCATTTCAACCACAGTTATGCTTAATAATGACTGAATTTTTACAAGCACAATGAGATGAGTACTAACAAGAATAAACTGATCATATTCTCAATATTCGAAAAAGTAATTCTAAAAAGTTTGGGAAGCGAAGCACCTGGCATGATTATGGCATATTTATGACCTAATGTTCAAGCCAGAGCAGCCCGTGTTATGATCTGGGATTGCTCCAGTTGGTCAGGTCGAGGCTCAGCAACACCGTGCAGCAATAAAAAAGACCAGGTTTTCCACGTAATTTATTGGAACAGGCATATTCTGGTTAACAGTTCCAAGGTTCATCAGTCTCAGATAGTAAAAAAGTGGCTCAAGAAACACAAGGAATTATTTTCACACATGAATTAACCATTACAGGGTCCACACGTGAATCCCAGTGAATGTCTCACTGGAGATGAGTTTATAGAGATGTTTCACTCTCCTGTTATCAATACATGGGCATAGCCAAAAATGAATGCAGATCTAAAGGAAAAATATAGTTTTTGTGTTGCATAAGGTTCTCAAAACAATGCCACGACAAACGCACACAGTACAGGTGAAACTTTTGGGGTGGGGTATTTTACACAAAATATTTATTTTATATCCATTTTGTGTTTTTTCCAGAGGAAAAAAAATCTACCTTCCTATTCGTCAGTTCTTCTATAACCTGATCCATCCTGATTACAGTGCAGTGACAGACGTCTATGTACTAATGTTCCTGGCAGACACAGTTGACTTCATCATCATTGTCTTCGGCTTCTGGGCTTTCGGGGTATTTTAGATTTTCCACAGTCTCTTTCAAAAGCAGGATTGCGAATGACTTTTCTTTGCACTTTTGTTACCATTTTATTGATCGTTTTATTCATATTTAAATTCGTAGTATTTATGTATTGCACTTAATTTTGTGCTCACTTTTGAAAGTAGCCTATGTACAGAGACCAGACCTATGTATGGTTTCGAAAATTTCATTTGCAAACTCAATTCTTTAACATTTCCTCAGTGGTAATTTTGGTGAAATACTTTTGTGTATGTCAAAGTTAAATTCAAATAATGATTAAACTATATTTTGTTCAAAACTAGATTTTTTGGGTTCAGTCTTAAAAATTCAGTCCCAGTGACATTCGTAGGGTTTTCTTAGACCACCATACACTTACAAACCACACATTTATAAACCACACACTTATAAACCATTTGTTGTTCTGGCTGAAGAAAGAACATCTGCCATTTGGCAATTAATATAATAAATGATTTATGTCCAAAAATATTGTCTGCATTATAAATGAACTGCTGTGCTACATACCAGTGCTTTTGGACCGTATACACAAAAACATTAGCTTTTTGATTCTTATTTTTGCTTCCTGGGTCTGTCTGTTCTTACATTTCCATAAGCTCTTCAATCTGTGTCTCATTTTTATTTTAGAAACACCAGGGAGGAGCAGACATCACATCTTCGCTGTCTGAAGACCAGGTCCCAGGTCCGTTCCTGGTGATGGTGCTGATCCAGTTCGGCACTATGGTAGTCGACCGAGCTTTGTACCTGCGCAAAACCGTGATGGGCAAAGTGATTTTCCAAGTTATCCTGGTGTTCGGTATCCACTTTTGGATGTTTTTCATCCTGCCTGGAATAACGGAAAGGTAGTGAACATCTACAAAACACGGTTTGGTTTTTCCCTTGTAATTTTTCGGCGGATTATTTATAGTTAATAGAGTAATCTTGCTTGTGCACTCTTTTCCAGGCGTTTCAGCCAGAACACAGTGGCCCAGCTGTGGTACTTTGTGAAGTGCATTTACTTCGGTCTGTCCGCCTATCAAATCCGCTGTGGTTACCCCACCCGTGTGCTGGGCAACTTTCTGACCAAGAGCTACAACTATGTCAACCTCTTTCTCTTTCAAGGGTGAGAGCAGATCAGTTTGAAAGGCACTGATTGATCTCATTGATTCAGGATGTGCTTGTGGGTGCAGGCAGCAAAGCAAGACAGTTCAAACGAGCACTTATATGTAACCCGGCTTAGATTTTAACTTCACTGTAGTAAAGGGTAGTAAGGAGATTGAGAAGTAACTTAATGCTCACAAGGAAATGGTGTGGTGAATCAGTTCCATCTAGGCTTGTAAAACGATGCCCCGAAAGTTCTCAGCCATTGACTGAAGTACACCGCAAAGGGGCAAGTTTGGGTTTATAGCTACTGGAAGCATTTAGAGGAAACCGCAGCCTGACAAATAAAGAATTTAACGGAACAGAATAAACACACACAGCAAGTATCGCAGTATCAATTTGAGAAAAATCGAAACAGCTCAACAGAACTGATTATTATTTAGTTTGAATTCCAATTTTGCCTCAGGTAGCGACTGCCTTTTTTTTTTCTTTATTTCTTTAAAGTCATCTCTACATGAACACATTTTTCCCTGTCTGGGATGTTTAGCTTAAAAAAAAAATGTAATGGCTTAAAAAAATTTTTGCAATGAAAATGTGCATTTATGCAGATGGTCCCCGAGTTACGACGTTTCAGCTCGCGGCGATCTTGCGATGACGCTGGCGATACGACAAAATTGTACATTTATATATCGTACATAAAAACATTTATTAAATTTTTTTTTTTCATGGCAGGCAAACATAGCAGCATATGCTCCGCCTCCACTCGCAAAAATGCCACTTGTCCACGTGCCACATACATATATTTGGGAAATTATTTACTAGAATTTATACGCCGATCAGGCATAACATTTTGATCACCCGCATAATATTATGTTGGTCCCCTGTTTCCTGCTAAAACAGTTCTGACCCATCGAGCATTAACTGCATGAACTTCTTCAGCAATTTGAAATACAGGAGCTCGTCTGTTGGATCAGACCACAAGGGCCAGCGTTCGTTCCCCACATGCATCACTGAGCCTTGGCCGGCCATTACCCTGTGACTGGTTCACTATTGTTGCGTCCATGGACCAATTTTGATAAATACAGACCACTGTAGACTGGGAACACCCCACAAAAACTGCAGTTTTGGAGATGCTCTGACCCAGATGTCTAGCCATCACAATTTGGCCCTTGTAACTAACTAAACTTAACTAAAAAGCAATGACACTACATTTAAGAGCGAGGCAGAGACCTAAAAAAGCCACTTAATACGTTTCTGAGGAAACTCAGATTTTAACTATATATATATACACACAACAAAATTGTTATGCTCACACTTAAAATATACTGACTGTGTCATAAAGGTTTCGTGTGATCCCATTTCTGACTGAGCTACGTGCCGTGATGGACTGGGTATGGACAGACACGACGCTCAGCTTGTCCAGCTGGATCTGCGTAGAGGATATCTATGCACACATCTTCGTTCTGAAGTGCTGGAGAGAATCCGAAAAGGTAAGTCACTAAAAATTCAGTATAAGGGGGTGATGCAATATTTTACTACATTAAAATGTATTAAATGTATTGAAGCGCATACCATTTTAACGTATCCCTATGCTACAGGCAACTCTGAATTCACTGTGTGATTGAATGTGATTAAGATATTGCAGCTATATATGTATATAAAAGTAATAAAATAAATAAATAAAAGCTATATAAGTTTCTGTTGACCTTTTTATTGTGTGTGTTGGTGTGTGTTCCAGCGGTATCCTCAGCCCCGGGGTCAGAAGAAGAAGAAGGTGGTTAAGTATGGGATGGGTGGCATGATTGTTATGCTGCTCATCTGCATCGTCTGGTTCCCGCTGCTTTTCATGTCTCTGGTCAAATCTGTAGCAGGCGTCGTCAACGCACCCTTGGACGTCTCGGTCAGTCTCACACTCGGTGGATTCCAGGTATAAATAGACGCCAGGAGGGTTTTTATTAATCATCTGTAATATTATTAACATTACTGTCTTCTTTCGATCATTATATCACATTATACAAGCAGAAAGATATTGATGTATTTTAATCTGTTTTCCACTTTGTCGCTTTCATTTAGCCAATCTTCACAATGAGTGCGCAGCAGAAGAACCTGATAAGCATTACTTTAAAAGACTTTGAGGATTTCAATAAATTGCATAGTTCAGATTCAGTAAGTACCTTGTGTAAGTCCAGGCTGCCTGGCACAACATATCACCATGTTTTCAAGCCAAGATAATGCTTTATCACTGTGATGTACACCGACCAGGCATACCTTTATGGCCACAGATCAGGCAAAACATTATGACCATCTGTCTAATTTTGTGTTGGTCCCGTTTTTTGCTGCCAAAACAGTCCTGACCCTTTGAGCATCAACAGAATTATAACTTCTTCAGTAGTTTGACTTACAGTCGTAACTGTCAACATTTGGGTAACGAAATCCTGGAGACGCATTATTTACATGGCTTCAAGATAAAAAAATATTTGTCCAGCTTTTGTTGAATTTATGTATTCATTTTTTGCACGAGCACCACCTGGCTCATCTCCTTTCATTTGTACCACTGATGCTTGATTCAACTTCCTTTGTCTGTGACCTGCGTAAAGATCAACAGCGCAACTGGGTTGTTGGTTGCCAGGTTGAGGTCACAAATGGCTTAAAATTTTGTGTCGATTGTGTAAGGATGAATTGAATTGTCGATTGAATGCATTTCATACAAGATCTGGCAACTGGACAACATTGGAATAATGATGTGAATATTTATATAAACCACTATTCCTTCCTTGGACCACTTTTGGACCACTGACCACTGCACACCAGGAACATCCCACAAGAACTGCTGTTTTGGAGATGCTCTGGCCCAGTCGTCTAGACATCACAATTTGGCCCTTTCCAAACTCACTCAAATCCTTGCCCATTTTTCCTGCTTTGTACACATCAACTTTGAGGACAAAATGTTCACTTGCTGTCTAATATATCCCACCCACTAACAAGTGCCATGATAAAAAGACAACTAGTGTTATTCACTTCACCGGTCACAATGTCACAATGTTATAATATCATAATGTTATGCCTGGTAACTTTGTTAAATTTTTTACAATTACAAGTTTACAATCACTCAGAATGGGCAGCAGATATTAAAATAATTCATGAAAGTCTAAAGGTGGGTGGCAGATTGCAGGAACGTGATTTCATTTCCTGTGTAGCTGGCGTTGCAGTTTCTCGAGGCGTACGTGTATCAGGATATCACCATCGCCCACCTAGAGGGAAGTTCCAACTCGCTGTGGACCATCAGCCCACCCAGCCGAGAAAACCTGATTAAAATGTTGGAACAGGACAAGCAATTCCATTTAACCATTGCTTGGTCTGTACAAAGGTATAGCTCACTATCTTTTAGTGATTCCTCTTTTTTTAATATAGTACTCTTTTTTTTAAAGAATGAACTGGTTTAAATACCTCCCAGGTCAACTGTCTAAGTAAGAAAGAAAAAAGCTTTCTGACTGCAAAAACATTATAGTCCTCAGAAATAGTGACATTATTACCATATAAAATGCTTTGTTGCAAAAAATGCAAACTAATACATTATCCCACTTTCCTAAAAAAAAATAGAATAAAAATGAAAAATAAAACCAAAGTCTATATGTTAGAAACCCAGTTGTATTCATATTATTGGGCGGTCACATGTTCAAATCCCAGCACCACCAAAATGCCACTGCTGCGCCATTGAGCAAGGCAGTTGTAAGTTGCTCTGTATTAGGGTGTATGCTGGAAATATATTAATGAGGAGAGAAGCCAAATAAATCATTTATTAAAAAATAAGGTTGGAGGAAATTCATGGTAAAAAAAAAAAAATTTTATATATATATATATATATATATGTATGTATGTATGTATGTATGTATGTATGTATAAAAGCTTCCTTTTCGTTTATCTGTTTTCTGCAGGAATCTCTCTTTAGGAGCGAAAGCAGAGGCAGCAACAGGCAAGCACGTCATCACTCTGGAGGATGACACCAGACAAAACCTTGTAAAAGTGTTAAATAACCAAACATCATATGTGTGAGTGCACCCTTTTGGCAGCTCATTTGATTGACTGCGTTTATTTTAGCAGTTCCTTGATGATAGGAATTGTTTTTGACTGGAATATGTTTAATCCTTGCCAAATTTCAGGCTGATCACAAACATTTTTCCGAGATATATCCGTGCACCCAGTGATTTCAACGCTAAACCCATTGTACAGCTGAGTAAAGGTATCACGTGTAATCAGTCAAAAGTCCTAAACCGATTTTTCTCGCTTTTGCATTTGTTTCATTTTTGATGTTTTATCCGTTTTGTCTCTCTTTCACTTTGTCCGATTTAGATTTGGAAAACATTACTCTGGCTCTAGGCCGGGGGAACAGCACTGCAGGGAAAGGTCAGGAGTGGTGGGTTGTGAACCAGACCAAGCCAGGCAAAATCCTCCAAAAAGATAAAGAACATGGAAAGGCTGGATTAGATCTCTACATTTTCAGTGATCAGGTCAGCCCTCCTAGTCTGGGCTTTCTAGCTGGATATGGGTAAGTCAAGATAAACCTTGCCATTTGTTTTTTTTTGTTGGTTTTTTTACACACCACTATAATCATTTTACTACAGTTTGCAAGCGCAATGTAACTGTTAAAGTTGGACAGAATTGCACGTGTAAACCCATAAAATAATTTTTATTTTTTTTATCTATATTGCACCATTTGAGTATTGACAATTTTCAATTGTGTAAAATCTTTTCATTTGCTGTAGATGTACAGGGTTTCTGCAGAATCTTAAAAAGTCTAACAAAAAAAGTTAGACAAAAATTAAATGTTAGGCCTTATAAAGTCTGAAATTCGCTGTTTTAGATTTGAAATCATTTAATACATCTGAAGTCCATGTAACGCTTCCTCTAATGCTCATTGAAATGCTCCTGCAGAATGTTTTTTGTTTGTCTCTTTATTTTGTTAGACAAAATATAATTTGCTGTGTTACAGCTACAAATGAGGCCAACATGCAACAGCCAATCAGCTTTCTGTTATTGGCACTGATTAGACTGATTAGACTGTTACACAGACGTAAATTGGATTTTATTTTTCCGCTATTGGGAAATGCTAATTTACTGATTCGTGGCTTGAAAAATGTAGGGCTCGGTTAAAGCCAGTTGCTAACAAACTATTTGTGCTTGTTGTTGTTTTTTATGTGATATAGGCCTTATATTTTAATCTTAATAGTCCTTAAAAGGTCCTAAAAAAGTCTTAAATTTCATGTTAAAAAACTTGCAGAAATTCTGATGTAATGTGTAAATCCCTTTGACCAATCAGCATCGAGAATTCAATGTGTATAGGTTGAAAAAAAAGCTTAGATCAGCTTTAACCTGCTACATTTTTCTTCCCCTCCCAGTATCATGGGTCTGTACATGTCCGTGGTGCTGGTGATCGGCAAGTTTGTGCGCGAGTTCTTCAGCGGAATCTCCCACACCATCATGTTCGAGGAGCTACCCAACGTAGACCGCATCCTCAAACTCTGCACTGACATCTTCCTCGTCCGAGAAACAGGAGAGCTGGACCTGGAGGAAGACCTCTACTCCAAGCTCATCTTCCTCTACCGCTCTCCAGAGACCATGATCAAATGGACCAGGGAGAAGAACAAGTGAAAAGGATCACAGGAAAGGACGCTCAGTGCATGAGAAGTTCCTAATCGACATGGAAAAAGCACAAGCTGGGTTTTTTTTTAATCAGCTGGATGAGACACACGTCAGCTGAACTGGGCAACTAGCTACATTTTGCAGTTCGTGGTCTCTCGCATACAGTACTTGTAGCAAGCCTAGTTTGGGAGAGATTGCTGATTTGTAGCTAATTGTACATTATTAAGGGCTTTTAATAGACATCACTACTTCCCGTCATGCGTCACTTGCAAAAAGCAACCCTTCACTCAGCTGGGAGTGCATGAGCTCGGAGGGCCATCCATCACGTTGATTGACAGGCCGGTCAACAAATCCCTGTGCGATCAGAGTCACAGACCAGAGGCCGCGGACTTGAGTTGATTTCCAACAGACCTTACTACCAAGTGCTTTATTTTTCACGTGGCAAGAGGCGAAGACTTCTGGGTTTTTTTTGTTTTTTTTTTTCTTCAGAAGGCTGGAACAACAGACAGCAATCACCCGACAATCTCCACTTGCCTTATTTCGTTTGTACAAATCATTTTCATTCATCATCGATGTCTTTTTCTCAGGAACACACACACCGGTCATTTCATCACGAGATGTCCACTTTTCCATTGCGTATCAGAGAGCGTCAGACCGGGCAAGAAAAAAAATAGCACAAGGGGATGATAGAGATGAAAGAAAAGATGGGGGACGACGACAATATGCCCAGATACTGATTAACGGTTATATGTGGTTCGGTTCGATGGCTATGGAGCATGAACTTATTTTATGATGTGCAAGTATTGGGAGATTTCATGTTTGCTGGAAAGATATAGGCCTATATGTGAAGATAACGATAAAGACTCATTGCTTGTATGGAAGGGGTAAAGCAATATGGCAACTGATGCATTTATTTAAAATGAATAAAGGGAAGAGGGGGGGTGGGGGTTATACTGGGATGAATTGTACATACGGTATATCAGTGGGTGTCTGTATTTATGCACAGGAAAGGGCATTTTTTTTTTTCCTCCAAGAGGCGACACTTCGCAGTTTACAATTTCCAAGTACGACCTCCACGTCCCGGTGTTCCTGCCACACTGACGTAGAAACGCTAGAAGTATCCCGGGAGAAGAGCATCAACGAAAACCTAACAACACCCCCCCCCCCCCAAATCACGTTTCTGAACTATGCATTATTTAAAGCCATTGTAGCATGAGACGAGAATCATTACTATTTAAACATGAGGTGTTTTCATTACATCACATGTACATATGCTTTTACAGGGACAAAGAAATGTGAAGCTTTATTAAGTTTGCTGTGTAGCAGAATGTCAGGATGGAAAAAAAAGAAGACCTTAAGAAAAGCGATGACCTTCAAATAAAGCACATATCAAAAGGCCGCAGTTCTTCTCTCTTTCTCTTTGCATTGTATTTGAGTTCTGAAAAATATAAAAATGGAGTAAATCTGTTTAACCCCGATTGTAGCAGAGGAGGCAAAGACATCGGGTTATTTGTAGTGCTGACGCCATGCTGTAGATCTTAAACACTCCTCTGCTGCGCTGCAGCCCACTAATGCACTCAGAAAGACCCAGTGGGGGGAAAAACCACCAACTGCACTCGCATACAGTAATGATGGCCTAAAGAGGGAAAAGGGCGGGAGTTCGTCTCCACAATCTATGGCCTCATCAAATATAAATAAGAACAGGATGTATACCGGAATACGTATAGGTGTTGAAATGGAACATTTTTACAGGGATTTGTGTTACATCTATCATCTATTAGCCTACTCATATCATGCAACTAAAGGAGCGCTTTCTTCTCTGTATTTTTCGAAGACTCAAAAGTGCAAGGGTGAGTACTGGGCCCTAAGAAAGTTGTTTATTTCTATGCATACACTATTTATATATATATATCATTTACATTGAATGGCATTTGGCAGACGCGTTTATTAAAGAGCGACTTACATTTATCTCATTCATTCTGAGCAGCTATGCGGTTAAGGGCCTTGCTCAGGGGCCCAGGAGTGGCATGAGATTTAACATAACGACCTTCAGATCCAATGCTTTAATCAGTGAGCTAGGACCATCCCCATCATCATCATCACCTTTACATTAGGATTGTTTCAAATGATTCTGCATCATCATATCTTTTGTGATCTGAATCAATAATAACTGTTGGATGTAAATTGTAGGATTTTTAATTCCTCAGGAAGGAATTTTTCAGGTTTCAGGGTTAAATGGGAGTCAAATATCACATCACTACTGTCATCAGTTGCTTTCGGTAAACAGCAAAATCCCAGAAAAAAATTGTTTTTGCCTTATGAAAGCCGAACGTTTTGTTTCTCGAGATTCCTAAGATCAAGTCAGGGCATGGAAATCGAGTGTTTTTTGCACAAATTTATAATGTTTTGCGAAATGCATTGATGTAGGAATAGTTATTTTGTTTGTTGAGTCGAATTTTATGGAAGAATTAGATGGAAAGGCATAGTTAAGGAACGATGGAACTTTGGGAATGTTTTGGGTGTCGACTCATACTGGATAGCTAATTCAAAGAATCTGACTCTGGACAGCTGGAATTCGAACAATTTGGAGGAAATCAAGCTAAAATCGACGTGTCCGTTCGAAACGAAAAGAAATAAGGATTCGTCACTCGCACACATTTCTAGCATTCGTTGCATTTTTTTCTGCTCGACGTTATAGGAACAGATTCAAGAACGCAAAAACGTGTACAACAGGAACAATTTGATTTTCACGATTTTAGAAACTGGTCTCTATTTAAAACACATACACATGATACAGGACGCTGTACACATGACTATACCGTAGTTTGAATACAATATCAAATAAAAAGACATTTTGGCAAATAAATGAATGACATTTTTTGTATCCACAAACAAAAGTAGCTTTTACGTTGTGTTTATATTTATTCAAAGCAGAGATGCTCAAACTAGGGCTCGTGGGGCAGAGGAGGCCAGTGGTGACCTTTAATTTGGTCTACCATGCCCATTATGAAAGAAAGGGGGCGCCATTGACAGATTATTTATAATCTGTAAACAATGTAAATGAAATTGTGAGAATATAAATGAATTTGAATTATTTTAAATTGAATGCACGAGTACATTCTTTAGTTCTCAAAGTAGTTTTGGCTCATCATATTCAGAATTTTGGATTTTTGGAAAATAGAAGAAGAAGAATAGCCTTTATTTGTCACATATACATTACAGCACAGTGAAATTCGTTTTTCGCATATCCCAGCTTGCTCAGAAGCTGGGGTCAGAGCGCAGGGTCAGCCATGATACAGCGCCCCTGAAGCACAGAGGGTTAAGGGCCTTGCTCAAGGGCCCAAGAGTGGCAGCTTGGCGATAAATGTTTGGGCATCTCTGATTAAAAGGAATACTTCAGTATTTTTGTGCTCTGATCTCTCGCTTCTGCAGACCAAAATTTCTGTGCTTTTTCCTGCCCTTTATTTCCAATTGACTGAAAATCCATTAAGAACTGTATAAAGAGTTGCAGCTCTGTAGCTGTGATTCAAAAGGGATACCTGTTACAGCTACAAACGAAAAGAAGGAATGAACGCTACACGGAATTAAATGTTTCAAAATACCGCAAAGGAAATGTTCTTTGTTGTCTTGTGCGTTTTGTGGATTTGTGCTTGTCCTGCAGTAAATGCAGCCTTTCTGTGCTTATTCAATCTCCTTGTATGTTTAAGTATGAACACATTTTTTTTTTTTACCTCAGCAAAAGTCGCCTCATATCTGTGAAGATAAAATGAAAGATAACTAGACTGAAAAGCTGGCTTGAGTCTTTCGCATGATTATGTCAATTTTCAGCTTTTCTTTTCTTACTACAGGGACATTTCTTGCGCATATTACACCTATGTTACACATGACGTATTGAGAAATCGGCTAACAATGCTAAAGTATTTCTTCCACATTACACCGAGCTTCATTTGTGTTAGACATTGAGTCTCTGCATAGAATACAAAGTTTTTAGGATATGGACAGAATCCACGGTGCTCAACAGGAAAGTCACGAAGTAGACAGCATATACACCTATACGTTTTTTTCAGAAATATAGACTCTATCTTCTTTTCTCCGTCACGCTCCTCCTTTCACCGTGCACATACACGCTTGAAGCAGTGACGTTTCCCGGATTAGCACAGTCCTCCTTCATACTCGTCCTCGTCCCCTGCAGCCGGTGCTCCTGAAGCGCCCCCCTGTGGAACGCTGGGAGATTTCTTCTTCTTCACACCTCCTCCTGGTACTTTCAGAGAGATGGCCAGCTTTGCATACTATCCACAGACAGCAACAGAACACTGTTAGGCGCAAAGCAGAAAGTGTGGCGCAGAAACGGAAAACTATGATAAACGCGGAATGCACTCGTCTCTTACGTCGTTGTCCATGTACTTGAGAAGAGGCGAGTTGCACATGCGATACACGTCGTCCTCGTTTTGCTCGTCGTAACCCGCCAGTAAAGTCTCCATCGCAACACAGTCCTCGCTGCTGCTGAACCCAGGAAGACTGGGACAGGATGCAGAGGTGCACGTTAATAAACTTTCGCAAATACAAAGTAGGAAATTCCCACAGAATGGACATAGTACAGGACAATGTGATCTTAAGAATAAGCGATACACAGCGATACTCAGATACACAACACTAACAGTAACAACTTGGATATGTAGGAGACATGGGACAACACTGCCTTCTAGTGATGGGAAGACGGAATTGTTTTAGCGACTTGGTTCTTTGATTCTCGTTCATCACAATGAACAAATCGTATTTTTTCTTGAGTCATTTAGTTCATTTCGTTCCTTTGATAAGAAATAAAATGATATATTTTCAATAGGCAAATCCACAAACTCTGACCATAGTTTGAGTAATTTGTATATGTATATAATATTTATGTGTATATTATATACATATATAATATATGTATATCAAATAATTTATATATGTATATTAGAGGTGTACACAAAATTCACGGTTCGGGACGTATGCCGGTTTTTAAGTCACAGTTCGGTTCAATTTTGGTACGGTTCGGGGAAAGAAATGCAAATCATAAAATCGCTTGTTGTTTTTTATTAATGCGGTTTATTCATTATTAACACTTGTGAACATCAACAGTTTCCATTTTTTAAAACAATTTAAAAATAAAATGCCTGCTTGGTTAAATAATATATAAAATAATATTTTCTAAAAAAAAATACAAATAATAATATATATATATATATATATATATATATATATATATATATATATATATATATATATATATATATATATATATATATATTAATAAATCAATGCAATCCACTTTTATATTATATTGATTAAATTGAGTAATCGATTATTTTAGCACAAATTGATTAAATAAAATTTAATAAATGGAAAAATGTAATTAAATAGTTTGCATTTGTTAGACCCCGTTTGGGTAATACAGATGTGTATATAAATGTTTGTATGTGTTCCCCGAGGGAACGAGACGCTGCGTCGAAATGCTTTAGGAGACGCAGCTCGAGTTCCCGAAGGGGAACTACAATTTTAACTATGTTCAGCAAGTAAAAAGGATTGCATTCGCTACACGTGTGCACCGAACTGAAAGCCCTGGTACGATAACACCCTTTACGTTACAGCTTTAACATATATAAACCTGCATGGCGCATGTGACAAAAGAACAAACGACTTATGAGATGAAAAAAAAGATAAAATAATTTTTTTCTAAGTCACTTTAAAGACTCGAATTGTTCATCATTAGTGCCCTCTAGTGGGCAACACTTTTGACAAAATTGAATCAGTCTCTTAATCGACCATAGTGACTGTGTAGCTACAAAGTAGATCAAATGTAACAAGGTTTTGAAGCAGTTCATACCTGTAACTCTCTTTTACACACTTATCTGCTGCTACGAAGTCGCCTCGATGAAGATGGACCAGCACTTGTGCTATGGTTTTCTACAGGCAGAACCACATCAAGCAGATCAGCTACCATAGGTAACAGTAACACCATGAGAAAAATCATCTACATTCAGGTCCATGTTTGTGTCAGTACTGTCTAAAGGTGTACCTTAAAGCAAGTGGGGTAATTCTCAATCTCCTTATACATGTTTTTCTCTTTCTGCAGAGACACAGCTGCCTCTTCCAGCCTGGGGAGCAGTGAGACAGGTACAAAGTAAGACGAGATGTACTGCATTATCGCTCACATTTAAGAGGCTAAAATTAGTCGCGGACTCTGCGCCAGTCTTAAATGGTTTACAAGAAAAAAAACGGCAAAGAGGGCAGATGTAACAGAACGGAAATGCGACTGGAGGTTAGACGAGGTCGGACTCGAAGACGCCTGCAACACACTCACCTGCGCAGACGCACCAGAAGTCTGGACGATTTTCCCAGCAGCTCTGCAGCCTGCCTAAGCCGGTCCTCATTCTGCACATACAGGATGAAAAGGTGTTTATATAGCTTGTACAAATATCTTCCAAGGATTTTTTTCATGGCAAATTGAACTTCATACACTTATATATATAAATATATATATGATGCTATATGGGAAAAACAATCAACAATGGCATGCGCTTTCACACAATGCAGTTAATTACTTTCCTATAACAGAAAATAAATTACAAAAAACCCCACAACAGTTAGCTAACGATTACATTGTTTTTGCATTACAGATCAGTGCATTGTGTATTATTACATTTATTATAACATTATTAAATGCAAAATAAGTTTGTTTTGGTTATCGATTAATTTACAGCAGCTATAAACAGTCATTCTCTCACCAGTATCTGCTTTTTTTAATTAGACAGCAAATTGAACACAGGTTCAGCCTTGATTCTGGGCCCCAGTTTTAAGGGGGGCAGATACTGGTACTAATACCCAGCAAGGCAACAGGTCCAGGGATTGCTGAGAAGCCAAGACTGGTATCTTGGTGAGAATGGGGCTTGAACCCCTGACCTTCTGTTCAGTAAACCACAACCTTAACCACTGATCAGCCACTTCCCAATGTTTTCTTTGCATATCTCTTATCACTTAGATAGCTGATCCAAAGATCTGAATCACAAAAAACAGCTGGAATTCGAACTATTTGGAGGAAATCAAGCTCAAATCGACGCGTCCATTTGAAACAGCCTGGGCAAGAAAGGAGGATTCATCACTCGCACTCTTTTCACAGATATTCATTTCTAATAAAAAAAATATTTTTTTGTAAAAATGTCAAATTCCAAATGATTTCTTCACATATCCTTTGTTAGAAATCTGGGGTCAGAGAGCAGAGTTAGCCATGATACAGCACACCTAGAGCAGAGAGGGTTAAGGACCTTGCTCAAAAAGTGGCAGCTTGCTGATACTAGGGCTTGAACCCCTGACCTTCTGTTCAGTAAACCAGAGACTTAACTACCGGTCTACCGCTTTCCTGGCGTGTCCCTGATAATCAGGAAAGTGCAGACTCAATTGATTTGAAAACTTTCCAGAGCATATAAAATACAGACTTTTGCAAAGTGCTGACTTGGGAGACCATAAATGTCTCATAGAAACTTTCAACAGTTTTTCTTTCGAAGTGGTTCTGTGTTAGAATGAATTAATGGCATCTATATAAACCTGTGATTTGCATTACAGATTGCATTAGTGTCAGAGCTGCTTTTATGGAAAAAATCCTACATTCGACATTCGATAATGATTACTCCAAATCACTGGACATGGCTATCCATTTTACATAGAAACAACCTTTATATATGAAAGCTTATCAGATGAAGGTGAAAAGAAAGAAAGGAAGGTAACTACACTGGATGCATCCAAAATAGCAATTAATACAAATGAATGTGAGCCAGCTTATAGCCTTGTAGCATTTTTGGATATATATATAATATAGTGTCTGTTAGGTACTCAACATTCCTTTCTTGTTTATGGAACTATTGTATAAAAGCAATATCAAACTAGAAAATTTTCTACTGAAAACATGAACAAATCACCACCGCCACTACTTCATTACTCGTGTCATTTTGCTGAAATATAATGTCATCTTACCTCAAAAACCGATGCAGCTTTCTGATACAAGTCCACTGCCTTCTCCAGATCCACTGGTTCAATAAGCCTGTGGGAAAGTAACCTGTGAGTTATGTACAGTCAATTCAGCTGTGCAATATAGTATTAATGACTTACAATATAATTAAATTATAAGATCTGTTTCAGCATTTTCCAGCCAACGTTTTGGTTAAATTAAAATTTTTTTACTCACTGTAACCATTGCCTTGTTCTACAGTCAAAATTTCACACACATTACGATAAGCACTTGCACTTGTTAATTATTGGGGAGGTGGTAGCTTAGTGGTTGAGGCAGTGGACTTTGCAGTCGAAAGTCACAAGTTCAAATCCCAGCCACACTAAGCTGCCACTCCTGGGCCCCTGAGCAAGGCCCTTAACCCCATAGCTGCTCAGTTGTATAAATAGGATAACTGTCACTCTAAGGTAAGGGCATCTGCCAAATGCCATAAACGTATTCCTTGTTATCAGTACTTAATTTTTCTGTATATTCGGCATAAGAGCATGTTATAGAGGCATCATCGCAGCATCATGGATAATAACCATAACCATTTATGGCAGAAGGCACGATGAGAAAATCAAGTCGTGATCACGAGAAAACAAAAAAGAATAAAATATTATAATGCATAGCCTCTTAGGACTTACGTAATTTTCCGTTACCAACCTACTAAAATTGACAATTTTCATGCCACAGAATAACAATTTTATCATGATTTATCAGAGTGATGCTCGTCATGCTGTCACATACTTGCCGGCTCTGTCCAAAGCAATGCCTGCAGTTCCTGAGGTCCCGTTCTCCACGTACATCACACTGGCTTTCTCGATCAGTTCGACAGCCTCCGGGAGTCGCTTCATATCCTATAGAAACGACACACCTCAGTTACACACACCTATAACAGTCATGCAGTTCAAAATCAGTCTCAGTGACTGGTGATTCAATTCGATTAAATTCAATTCAATTCAATATTGTGCTTTTCACAATAGACATTGTCCCCAAATCAGTTTTACACAGATAAATAGGTTATGAAATTTCTATTTATACATTAATTTACATTAAATTACAAATAAAAATTAAGTTTATCCCTAAAGAGCAACGGGGCAAAAGGCTATTATGTCATAACTAATATGCATGCCAGATTTGATAAACTTTTATTTACAATAGCATTGACAGCTTTTTTTCTTTTTTTATAACAGACCACCACATAACCTCAGATTAACAAATGAGAACTAACCTTCAGCATCATACCTGCTTGCTCAATTGCCCTGAAGTATACAATACAAAGAAATATACAATTTAACAATAATATTAATAATCACTTTAGTTTCAAATAAGGTATTTTACTGTACTTACTTTGCAGCATGGAACAATCTGTTTATTGTAGTTAAGGAAAGAACATGTATTGATGAAAGAGGATTTATTCACATTTTGTTTTCACATTTATTTATGTATTTAGTTTTCTTGCTATTTATGGGATATAATCGGTGGTTTCCAACCTTAGGCCATAAATCATGCTATCACCTTCTTATTACATATAAAAAGTCTCTCATTCTCAACACATTTCTTATAGCCCATTACATATGTACTACAATATGTGTCTTCTAGAGAATGCACTGACATGCAACAAATAAAAACAAAAAGCTTAGATCTCCTTATTTAAAGTAAAAACATAACAACATTAAAACTAATTCAACTCATTAAATACCTGACTGACCAAATTTGGCCCACTGCCGATTCCTACCCCTGTCATAAGCAGTGGGGGTTAAAGTACATAAAGCATGTACTTAAGTTAAAGTACAGATACAGTAGTAAAATATTACTTTAGTAAAAGTGCTCCCTTTAAACTTTCACTTAAATAACAGTACAAAAATATTTGCCTTGAAATGCACTTAAGTATCCAAAGTTGTATGATTTATTATTCATTCATTCATTCATTTTCTCCCGCTTATCCGTATTTCGGGTCGCGGGGGCAGCAGTCTAAGCAGGCCCCCGCCTTCGACTGCTGCCCAATCCTCACAGCACTGTCCCTTACGGTCCCTCCTGCAGGTGGTGAGCCCACGGGAAGATGATTTATTATGATTTTTAAAAAAATATATACATTTTGGTAAAGTAAATAAAATATGAATTTATTATGGCTTTAATGTCTTAATAACAATTTTGTCAATGCAGTTTATCAGAATTACTCTAATGTTACTCTCAGCACACCGATCTATTTATAAAATGATATTACAAGCACTGTTTATTCAAACACTGATTGATATTTATCAAAAAATGTTCATGAGCCCAAAACCTTCTTTTCAACTACGTAAGAAACAATCGTGGCGATTTCAAGTCAGATCCTTCCATCATTTTTTCCTCTCAAAATGTTCAGCTCGCTGTATGCTCGTGTAAGTAGATACACACCAATCGGAAATCAAAACGAGTTCAAAACAGGACTTTTGGATGATTGGTGACTTGCTGTGTGATTGAAGTTTATATCCGCACATAAATAAAAAAGAACGACACGAAAAGTAAAAAGTAAAATATTTGACTTTGAAATGTAGTGAAGTTAAAGTAAGTTTACTTCAGTAAAGTTCTGATAAGGCGAAAAAGCTACTTAAGTACAGTAACGAATTACATTTACTTTATTACTGTCCACCACTGGTCATAAGGCACTTATCAGCAATCTACAGCTCCTATTAAACGTGAACCTGGTGTTTTATGGGTTTGGAGACAGATGGATGTTCCTTTTGTTTCTATGTAATAAACAAGGTAAATGGCAAAAACCACAAAATAACTAGACAGTGAATATGTGGAAGGAGATTCTGTTGACAGATGAGTCCAAATTTGAAATTTTGGCTCGAATAGTGTTACTTATGTAAGATGAAGAACAGAAGAGAAGATGTTAACAGACTGCCTCACACACAGTCAAACATGGAGGTGGACGCTTAATGGCTTTTTCAGAGCAGGGAAGGTTGGAGACTTATTCCAGGTTAAAGAAACACTGAAACAACATGGCTATGGTTCCACTGCTTATGGACCACAGGTATGTGCCTTTTATACATCCTATTCCAGAGGTAGTCCACAATATTGCTGTAATAATAATGCTTAGTCCTCTACAGCAGCGGCCCCCAAACGTTTTTGCGCCATAGACCGGTTTAATGTCAGACAATATTTTCATGTACCGGCCTTTAAGGTGTGGCGGATAAATACAACATAATAAAATGATACAACACGTCAAAGGTGTTGAGTGGTGTTGAGCTCAGGGAGCTGTGCAGGCCTCTTGAGTTCTTCCCCATCAACTTTGGTAAATATTGTCTTTGTGTTTGGGTCTCTTGATGTCTCCCTCTCTCTTAAAGTCTCTTGAGTCTCGTTGTTTTGAAGTCTCATGGGTCTTCATGTAGTTTTAAAAAGAACTACATGAGGATGTGAAGATCAGGTGTACACAAACGTTTGGCTGTATAATGTACTTGTTTAACTTGTGTATATGACCTATTTTTCATACAAGTCCCTGTACGAGGTGATATCAAAAAAGTTTCCATACTAGTTTTGTAACTCGCCAACAGATGGCAGCACAAGGCTGCACGCACAGTCAAAGGGAGTACCGACCTTTATTAGTCAGTGTGCCACAAGACATCATCCTGTGTACATCGGGAGCTGCGCAACAGGTGCTATTGTGACCACGTGTGCACCTTGCTACCGAGCTCTCCTTCCACACGAGTTTCTGGACGGAAAGAACAAGATCTCACTTCATACCCACACTCGCCAAATTGGCTCCTGTAGACTTTGCCCCCTTGCCGAAGATGCAGCTCAAGGGGCGCCGTTTTTGTGGCTGCTTGACACGTTTCTAAAAAAAGACTTCCAAGACACATTCCAGAAGTGTCAGGAACAATGGAAATGGTGTTTTCTGTACAAGGGGACTATTTTGATAGTGTGTAGACGTAGATAAAGAAAGTACTTTCTTAAAAACGGAGCTAATCTCAAAACGTTTTAATGCCAACCTCATGTATGTTCTTACTAGAGAAATCATAGATATAAAAACAAGTGCAGAAATATAACCCTTGTAGCTGGCACTAATTTACAATCGGATGTTGAAGAAAATGGATCAATACACTCTGACCAAATCAGATTCGAGAAATAAAACGGCAGTTAGGTATCTGTTGATCATGGCATGATCTGTGTCTGTGGGAAAAGGATACGCTTTGTTCTCCGTGTGGTACTCCGCCTCCTTCAGGTACATCTCCTTCGCCTGCTCAAACTGCTTAGCGTTTTTGAAAGCCACAGCTGTAAGAAAAAAAACGGCATCATTTATCCAGTTATATCGTAAAACCTAGCATCTAAACAAATAATACTGAATTGTTCCTGCTCCCGCACACGTGATTCGGCTTGAGGAGAACCGGCATTGATGATGTTAAAGCAGGGGACATTGAATGAGTGCCGCACAGTGTTTTATTATCATGCTGATACACCTCAATCTTTCTGTATGCAGGATCAGATATTTGCTCTTGTTACTATGCATAATACTGACATTGGTGACCTCTCAGGAACATCTAGTAAACTCGTACTACACTACACACTACAGTACTCCCATGTTATTGTGTTTTTAGAAAACAAAAATGAACCACCCTCAAAAAACCTGTTTATAATGTTCCCTTTGTGCAGACCTTTTATTGCATTCAGATCATTTTAACACAATACAATTATTTAGCCAATAAAAACCCAAAATAACATGAATATTAAATGAATATGCATAATTATTGATATTATATGATTACATTTTTATGTATATTATTTGATTATTAAATTAATTATATAAATTAAATATTATATATATATATATATATATATATATATATATATATATATATATATATATATATTTATATATATAAAAAATGCAACTCAACTCACCATAATGCAAAATCAGTGCGAGCTCACAGTTACAATTGAATTCAATTCAATTAATTTTTATTTGCTTAGCGCTTTTAACTATAGACATTGTCTTAAACAGCTTTACACAGATAAAGCGGAAATAAAGAACGTATACGTTTGTCCTCATAATTGTAACTTTAGCAAGCAAGTGTCGACTGTGGCTGGGAAAAAAAAACGGTCTCAGATGGCATGAGGAAGAAACCTTGAGAGAAACCCATCCTCATCTGGGTGGCACTAAATGTCTATTGATTACAGTTCATCGTTGTTGAGGTGTGCAGTCTATCTCTCGAATCACCCCTTAATATTTGCAAACCAAGTGGATTTCTGCGAACAATTAGCACCACACAATGGATTTTACGCAAAAGCCTGTACTTTTTTTTTTAAATCCTTAGTTCATTTCTCAGAAGTAAGTATTTGTGTAAATGAACATATTGCCTTTAGAATGGCAGGTCATTATTCCAGTTTTTCTCATTTGCTTTTGAGCGTTTCTCAAATCATCCTTAATATGTGCAAAGCAGTGTGTTTCTTAAAACAATGTGTACAAACAACACAACACAATGGATTTCTTGCAAAAGCCTGTACTTTTCTCAAAATCCTTAGTTCATCTCTCAAATGTTAGTATTTGTGTCAATGAGAATATCATTGCCATCAGAATAACAAGTCCTTTTGTTATTGATCACAAGCAAGAAAGTCTAAATGTTTAGTCATGTTGTCAGTATGATGGCGCACAGTTTCAGGATTTCCTGATGTAAACTACGGTTTGGGTTACAATGTTTGAAAGGCTGAATTTCTTCTGTGTGTCATCTTTAAATTTCAGCAGCAAACATTTATTTATTTGGTTGCATATTCGATTTATATTTGCGACCAGACAGGATTTACACTTTTACTGTACTGTAAATGTCCATTTTCAGAAAATGTAATTCTGTGTTTGGCTCTGTCTGTATACACTCTCTTATTGAATGTTCACAAGATCCACCTTTGACCTATTTTAGAGAACTAGTTGATCATTAGTTGATCTGATGCCGTTCGCTCGCCTTTATTAGTGACATTCAAGATTCATCTGCTGAATTTATAAATTCAAGATATAAAAAAAAAGAAGAATAGAATAGGTTTAATAGAAATTTTAGATGACAGATGTTGACAACTGGTTTAACCGTTTTGCATTCAATGGCTTATGCAGTGAACTGATGCAGAGATGTTTTTGGGGTTATGACTATTCAGGTGAAAGTAGTATAATATATTTTGATCAACACGACATAAACATTTAATAATGTAGAAAACAGCAGACGATTGTACACCATCAATTAAATAAATGTATCAACACATTCGCAATTTGTTCAAAGCAACGAGAAATGATTTTATGACGTACATGATGTGGAGGTTAAACAAGAAGTTTTGAGAATTTCATTTCTGATCTGAAAAAGTTGCTACAACTGAGAAAAACTGTAATTTATTGCTTCATAATAAAAACTGGGATTGGAACAAACTGGCACAGACAGAAGTGATCATCTTTCAGATTATTTGAAAGTCAAAATAATGGAAATAAAATAAAATGTAAAAGGTTTTTATTCTGTTTTTATTCTGTTTGTGTGACCCGGTAGGGGTCCTTTGGCCGGTGGTTGAGGAACCCTGGATTACAGTGTTCACTGAGTATAGGGTTAGGGTTCATCAGGTATAATTTATTTCCTCACCAGCTTTGGCCATCTCAGACGCCGCTCCATCGTAGTCCGGCTTCCACTTGGTCATGCTGGTCTTCAGGCTTTAAAATGACACTCGAGATGTTAAAGACGCCATTAGTTTGAATGACCTCCACACATCATCTACTGCACAGCTTCAATGTGAACAACATCATTACAGCTGTCACCCGGGCAACCGCGCATGCTCTATGCCGATTATCAGCATTGATGTTAATGATTAATAACATAAATAAACAAATAAACAAATGACATTTTTATCATTATAATGTATGCACACACATAAATAAGACACGGTGCTTTAGGAAAACAATGCGCTGTGCACCTGTATTCAGACAGCACGGTTAGTACATTGTTAACTGCTATTGATATTTAGCTTTTAATATAAAGCTATGAAATTATATTGTTGTTCTTTACTTACCATTTCTCAGCTTTAGCGATGTGATCGTGTGCCTCGTTTATTTTCTGTGCTGCCATTTTGTGGAGGATAAACAGCGCGCTACAGGGATACAGGAGGCCGCCGCTGCTCCGAACTCACAGCGGATTATCCTCCAGTCAAAGCCCCGCCCACACAACACAGACCACGCCCACTTCTCCACGCCCACTTCTCCACGCCCATTCCCTACTCCACCTTAAAAAACCCAAAAAAACAAAATTATTATTTTTATTATGATTATTATGATTATTATTTTATTATTATTATTAGTAGTAGTAGTGGTAGTAGAAGCAGTAGTAGTGATATTATTTTCATTAGTATTATTATTTTATTTATGTATGTATGTATTTATTTATATTATTATTATTATTATTATTATTATTATTATTATTATTATTATTGTTGTTGTTGTTGTTGTTGTTGTGCTGGACACAAATACTTGTTGTATTTATTTTACCTGGGTTTACATTAACTTTGTGTCTGTAAAGCGTACAGATTCCATCATCCACAAATAAATACGCAATAAAAAAACAAACAAACAAATAAATAATGATAGATAGATAGATAGATAGATAGATAGATAGATAGATAGATAGATAGATAGATAGATAGATAGATAGATAGATAGAGATATGTCACTGATATGTACCAATCTTTTTTTTAAAATAATATTTACATCTCAGTACAGTAGTTCCATTTACAGGTTAACTTAATATATTATTTTCTTTCATTTTTTTTATTGCTTTTATTGCTGTCATTAAAACATTTATATAATACAATTTTATATTTGTACATATTAGGCTGTTTCTTTATTATGTGTTCCTAAAGGTTATACACTGCAAGACTGAAATAAAAACATTTAATTCATTTATGCAATTTATTTACAATTGCACATGATATTTATGTCCATTAATCACTTTCTTTATATAAAAAAGAGAAAAAATTCACAAGACAAAAAAAATGGCAAGATACAGAAAATACAAAAATAAGAACATAAAAGTGATAATGCGGTACTAATGAGACTTTTTGGGTTGTGTGCAATAAAAGTCATGGAAAGTCTTGGATTCAGAAACACACTGTTACTTGAGGAAAACATCTTCAGTAATCATTTCCCACCCATAATCTGAATAGTAAGGTTTCTTGCGTCCTGATTAGTTGGTACTACTAATCACGTGCAGCTCAAAACCCAATCATTTGTGAGTATGCTTATATTTCTTCAATCCACTTTAAGTAGGTGGGATTAGCCTCAATACGGGTTGGACAACAATGTAACGGGACGGAACCGGAAGTCGCGACTGCAGTCCTCCGCTACCTAATGCCAGACAAGCGCGAAGAGAAAAAAAAGGAAAAACTTTGTGGAAGTAGACGGAAGGGCCGCGGAAAAGTTAATCAGAGCGCCGCTGGGCCGTGATGGCGGTCCGGCCCTGAATCGAGCCCGTAGCGCGGATGTGGAGTTAAGAGATGAACTCGAGGTGTGAGATCCAGCGGAGGCCCGGCGGCGGCAGCGGCAGCGGCAGCGGGGGCTTCAGCGGCAGCCCGGTCACCGGCTCCCCCGCCATGGGAGCGCAGTCGCGCCGCAGGAAGATGGCTCCCAGACCGGCTGATTATAAACTCCAGATTATCATCATCGGCTCCCGCGGTGTGGGAAAAACGAGCCTGATGGAGAGGTTCACTGATGACACTTTCTGTGAGGCGTGTAAATCAACTGTGGGTAAGAAACTACCAACTTCTCCTGGACTCTTATCTTTCCACCATTCCACAGTGTGTAACTAGACCTCGATCTCAACACAAAAACATAGAGAATTCACGCTACAGACTGTATTTCTGAAGTCAACAACACAGATCAGGTTATTAGATCATTTCTGTTTATACACACTAACATTCGACTACATACACACTAAAAAAAAACAACCGACTCACATCACTTCCTCAGCTGGAGCTAGGAGATATCATCATACCGCGATATCATCATACCGCGATATCATCATACCGCGATATCGATATGACATCGACATAACCCAGGGCAAGCTTGTAATTACCAGTAAAAAAAAAAAAACATAACTAACATAGAGCTGATAGATCATTAAAACTATATCTAGATATACAAAAAAGTATATATATATATATATATATATATATATATATATATATATATAAATTTTTTATCCACTTTGTTACTATTCAGAAATATACAATACTAAATAATATAGAATGTATAATCTTTCAAATAGTAATATAAAAATTAAGGTAATATAATAGTATTTATTAGGAATTATAACATTGTATTAGCTGCATTTGACTATTAGTAGGTGTTTGATAGATTTTATTATTATTATTATTATTATTATTATTATTATTATTATTATTATAGCATCTTGAAATCTTGAATGTCCAGATTACTGTCTAATCCTTTGCTAGTAAAACTGTAAGAAAAAACAATAACATTAGAAGTGCGTACGTTTCATTTCAAAGTGGTTCTTCATGATACTATTTGAAACTAGTGCCAAATAATCTATTCAGAAACACGTGTTTTTAATGTGACGTGGTGAAAATAGCTAGTCTTTGTTTTAGTGAGGTCTGATCAAAAAATAACAAAAAAAAACTTTCACATTAACTTTACTCGTTTGGATAAAATGAAACCGAGCATCTGCTACAAGGGGACGAGCAGAAAACTGGAGACGATGAACTACAGCTAGTAAACAACTCCATATGTTTCAGTTTTGCTACAGCATTTGTTTGAAGTTCTCTATTCACTGTGTCGGGTCGTCATCTGGTCCGCAGTCCCCACGTCGTTCTGCAATATAATAATACAAATTTAAGAGTGACCATTAATCATGCGTCAGTCACGTGAACATAATAGCACCCTGCTGATGCTTTATTTGTCTATGATCACCCAGGCAGTCATAAATGTACTGTGTTATTTAGGGATTTTTTTCCCCCTCAAGTTCATACACAAATCTGTATGAAATTCGACCCCGAAACCGTGTCGTTCACATGCTCGGATCGGCAGTCAGCAGGACAGAGTTCCCAAAATAGTCCGACTTTTACAGACAGCTGCTATGGCACACAGATTGGCCTCCATTTTCTGCACCGTCACTCATCCAGTGTCATTGCATATCCCACGAAACATGGCCGAAGGAACTCTCCGGCATTAATGCACTACATTTTAATATCTATTTACTAACATGTCTGGTTTTTTTTTTTCTGGTTTAAGGTTTTCTGATCCAAATACATATTAAATAGTGCTCCAGTTTTATCATCGAGTCGATTACTTATGTATAACAGCACATCCAGAAGCAACTCTTTGATCTATTTTTTCTTTATTTACAAGAAAAAATACATTTAGGCAAAGTGGTAGTTAAGATGATGGACATCTATTGGAATGTTATTAGTTTAAATCCCAGCACAACCAAGCTGCCACTGTTGGGCCCTTTAAACAAGGCCCTTATTCAAAGCCTTTAACCCGTTACCTGCTCACTTATATTTGTAAACGCTGGATAAGGACGTCTATCGAATGCCATAAATGCAACTGTTTCATTAGAAACACTAAACGCAAACTTCTCAGTTTCATCACTAAGGTTGAGACTGGAGAGAAAAACGATCTCACAGAAACCTACCTCAAGGTTTTTTTTCCGCAAGGTTTTTTTTCCGCAACAAATTAGTTTATTCAATTTTTTATTGTGTACCTTTTGTCATACAACGGCCTTCGAATCAATTAGTATAGAAAACAAACAGCTTGACTGACAGAATTGCTGTTCTACAAAATCAATAAGCGAATTTCGACCAATCAGATTTGAGAATTCAACAGCTTTCATTTTTTTTATTGGCTTTTTGCTTTCATACGTTTTGACAAATTTGTCTGACACGATCTTTATCATTGTTTCTCTCTTTTATTTTCTCTCTGTTTGTCTTTTGTGTCCTCGTTTTTCTTGTCTGTCTTTCTGGGCACGAAGGGGTGGACTTTAAAATCAAAACCGTGGAGCTCAGAGGAAAGAAGATCCGGTTGCAGATCTGGTGAGTGGACAGGATGCGCTCCATCTCTATCGCTGAATCGCCCTGATTGTGTCACTTCCTGTGTCTCAGAGGCACAAGACGGACAGATCTGCGCTCTCAGCCAGGAAGTCAAGCACATAAAATTCCCTCCACTTTTTCCCAAGGTCATAATGACAGACTAATCCCGGCATTAATATAATGCAGAAGTTGAGTTATTTTTATAGACGGCTAAATGTAAGTAGTGCATCTGTTCTGTTTCCAAATGAGTTGGTGTAAATACACCATACAATACATGGAAAAAAGTATTGGGACACTTTACTTTTCCAGCCATGTGGTTCTTTCCCAAACTGTTACCAATAGGGGTGTAATGGTCCACAAAAATCACGGTTCGGGACGTACCTCTGTTTTTAAGTCACGCTTTGTGTTAATTTCTTTACGGTTAAGAGGAAGAAATGCAAATCATAAAATTGCTTGTCTTTTTTTTATGTTATTATTATTAACATTTGTAAAAAAAAAAAAATTATAATAATAATAATCGTTTACATTTTTCAAAAAAACAATTTAAAATAAAATGTCTGCTTGGTTTTAATAAAAAAATAAATATCTAAAAATAAAATAGAATGAATCCAATGAATGCAATACACTTTTAATTATATTGATTTAAACCGAGTAATCGATCGAATAGACACAAATTAAATCGATAAAATCAAATGAAATAAATGAAAAAAATTCAAGTAAATACATTTGTTAGACTCTATTTGTAATACAGATGTGTATAATTGTGTACGTTAAATATTGAATTGTTGAAACTGTTTACTTATTTCAGCATACTTTAGCAAATGTCTACAGAAACACACGATGGTTATTTATTTATTGATTACATTTTTTTTTAAGAAATGAATTAATTCCTTTAATTCATTTGTTCATTTACTCTGCCTAAATGCGGAATCGTCAGCAGTTTCTCCGTTTAAGAGAAATTCTTGCCGCTGTGCATAAAAAATGAATAAGGATCCACATCGCTACAGGGTGATATAAAAGTTGGCGATGACAGGAAGTAGCAGTTACGCCTACCGTTAAACCCCTGGTTACCATAAAGCACACAATTGTATAGGATCCAGAAGCATTACATTTTCTCTTCACTTGAACTAGGAGTCCAAAACTTGGTTCAGCATGACAATGCCCTTGTGCACTAAGCCAACTTTATGAAGATATGGTTGACATGGGTTGGAGTCCAAGATCTTGAGTGGCCTGCCAAAGAGCTCTGATCTCAACCTTACTGAAAACTTTGAGAATAAATTAGAATGCTGACTGCACCCCAAGACCTCTTCACCCTACATCATTACCTGAATTTGCTACAGTAACATGGCTGAATGAACACAAATCTCACACCAAAATTTGGTGAAACATCTTCCCAGAGGAGTGAATAGGATTCAAAATGTAAAATGAGATGTTTAAAAAGCACATGCAAAGGTGTCCAAATGTTGAAGAACTCCCCATTCAGAATTTATAGCCCGTTTGCTGTTATAATATGTATATGTATGTATACATTCACACACTATGGTGCAACATTTGGATGAATTGAAATCTATACCTGGGTGATGTTTTGGTTCGAAGGTTAAGTGTGTTAATACATGCTTTCTTGCTTGCTGCAGATACGTTTTCAGCCTTCATGACTAATTAGCTTGAGTCTGATGACACATATAAATCTGTTACATTCACTATGTTCCTCTGCATGTTTCTCTTTTCCGAATAGCTTCATTTCCTCTCGTCTCTGTCGCTTTTAACATCAAAACATGTACGTCAGTTCCAGTTCTAAGTCATTAGATATTATCTTGTAAGCTAGCTGCGTATTCTGCTTTTCTGTCTGGTTTTTATGAGAACACTTTGGGTCGATCTACATTGTTGGAAAGTAGGAAAAACGTCCAAAAATGGCTTATCATTATCATGATTTAGTCAGTGACTGGAGGTGGAGTCCTGGAGAGGTTCATTTAGGATAACGGGTCAGAAATGCTTCTAGTAGCCGAAGCCGTAAAGCTGTGCATGCATCTCACCACCTTTTCCATCATGCATTAATGTCTCACAGTCCCTCTATCCTTCCAGTTGTGTATTTTTACCTCTAACCCTCACTCATTACTAATCCCACCTTCATCTGTGTATGTCTTGTGTTTGTGTCAAATATCTACTGACATCCAGCTACCATCATCATCAGCTCCACCACTGTTCACCTTAACATGCCATCACTGCCTCGTGACGCCTCACCTAGCCCTCTCTGTGACATCATATCCTGTTTTTGGGAATGGCCACCCTGCCAGGGTGGATAAGGTACAGTAAAAGCACAGGATATCAATTTGAAATTCGAGAGTTATGAATAGCGTAGTGATTTTTTACTCTAATGGAAATGGATAACTCAGATTGAGTAGGTTAAGTACATATATGTTGTACACAGACTCATCTCATTAACCTGCTGATTGACTCGATGCATGAGCATACTAACAACACGCAGCCTTGTGCAATTTATAAATCCTCGTATCCCAGTGCATCTTTTTGTGGTAAAATTGTGGTGGTGTTTCATGTTTATACGATTTACAAGTGATTTATTGTGTTTTGAGATGCAGTAATGTGAGTGATGTCTCTCAGGGACACTGCTGGTCAGGAGAGATTCAACAGCATCACCTCAGCTTATTACCGCGGAGCTAAAGGCATCATAGTGGTGTACGATATCACCAAGCAGGAGACCTTCGAAGATCTGCCCAAATGGATGAAAATGATCGACAAGGTACTGTAATCATTTCTATACCATCATTATATATATATGTGTGTGTGTGTGTGTGTGTGTGTGTGTGTGTGTGTGTGTGTGTGTGTGTGTGTGTGTGTTTCATAAAAAATCTAATATATAACAATAATATTGAATAAATCAAATTAATGCAATACATGTTTTTAATGCATTGATTATGGTGCACATTTTATTGATTAAATACAATTAAATAAATGGAGAAATTAAATAGTTTACATTTGTTGACATCATTTGGGTATTGTGTGTGTGTGTGTGTGTGTGTGTGTGTGTGTGTGTGTATATGTGTGTGTGTATATGTGTGTGTATATATATATATATATATATATGTATGTGTGTGGGTGTGTGTGTTTTTACATATGAACATTTCTAAAGATATGTTCTACTTACCTCTTCTACTTATTTTAGCACACTTTAACAAATTTCTGCATTTAAAAAACCCACAAGATAGTTATTTAGTTATTAAATCAATTTATTTATTCGTAAATAAATTCATTCCAGCCGTCATTCATTCAAATCCGAGTTTTTTTCGCATATGCGCAGTACAAACCGTGTTTCCGGTACGAACTGAAACAAATTTGAATTATGTTCTGCATGTAAAACAAGGGTTGTATTCGGTACACACGTGCACCGTATTGAAAGTCCAGTATTGAAACGGTTTGGTACAAAAACGTGTATCGTTACACTCCCAGTGCAAAATCTCTCAGTAATCTCCACGAGTCCTCTCTTGTGGTCTCTTGTCTTCAGCTTGTCTCACATGGATTCAGTCGAGGTACTGTGATAGCCTTAATCTTGAATCACAGCAAGCACAGGATACGTATAACTTCTAGTGTACAGTGAAATGTATCGTTCGATTCGTGTGTCATACAGTATGCCTCAGAGGAAGCTGAGCTCCTATTGGTCGGGAACAAGCTGGACTGCGAGGCCGACCGAGTCATTGCACGACAGCAGGCTGAGAGGGTGAGTGTGTCTCATAAGTGTTGCTTTTAACACACCCATGTTGATGGGTGGAGTACATGACACCATTTCATGAGCCTTTGCATTTACTTTATTAACGTGGGATGAACACGTGGAGACTCCAAGGGCGGAATTTAGTCTCAAGCCACTGTGATCTGTACAATCGTTCATCCAGACAATGAAGAAAATTTACACTCGAGCTAAAAATAATTGCAGACACTTGGAAATATTTTCCAAATATATCATTTGATTTCGCTCATCTTTGTGTGACACCCTCTTTTTAGTGTTTTGGTGTAGGAGGTGAAGTGAGGACCGGGCATGGTGGGGGGGAAAAGTAATACATGGGAAAAAAATTATAATTCATGATCTTTCCATTAACATAAAATATATATTCAGGAATAAATTCTAAATAACTACAGAAAAATGTTTTGTAGTCACGCATGCAGACCAACCAAAGTATTTCAATGATCCATTATTTTAAAAAGTTAATAAATAAATAAACTTTATCTGAACTGATGATTAAAAACAGAAAAGTGGTGTAGTCTTTGCTGTGGATTATGCAGTCATGTGCTTTTTATATAAAGGATTTAGCTGAAGGTATACAAGATGTGGGCAAAAGTATTGGGACACCTGAGAATGACACCCACAGGTAATATAATGGCATTGCATTCTAAATACAGATGTTACGATGGTTCGACTCCCAATTTCTTTGATCTCGTGAGGACGAAAGGGTAACAACATTGTTAAACGTAGCAGCAGGAAGACTTTGGAACTCTTCTGCTATGGAATCAACAAGGTTTTGCTGCTGCTGAGCCTCAACACGGTTCTTATGCTCCAGAAAAACGTCCACCATCTCCTATCAGCCCCCTGCATTTTCAGCGACTGACCACCAGGGGGTGGCATGCACTTAAATGCGCTAAGGCTTTCTTACCTACTGGGAGCTCCAGGATATGTGCAGTGGAAAAGCAGTTCCAGGAGCAAGAACATTAAGCACATTTAGACTTTCAACTACTTAGGCTTCCAACTACATGAAATCCAGACATAAATGCCTACAATCGTTTGTAAATGAAGACTGCATGGTGCTTAAATTCATACTCTTTTGGCAGTGGGTCTAATTGAAATATCTAAATTCAATAATTAAGAGGTGTGTCTCAATACTTTTGTCCTCCTCATGAGGAGCTACAGGACAAGATATGTCAGATCAGAAACTGGAGTTTTTACAGATTTTTAGGAATTGATTTGTTTTTCCTGCCTGGTTTGATCTGGTTTTGCTGAACATTGCTTGTTGACTATGACTATGAAAATAGCTGTCACTTATTCATTTATTTGCGGATTTGGATATTTTCTAAACTGCGAATCCGTCTTTTCTCTCTCGGCTGGCAGTTCGCCTCACGGATATCGGGGATGCGGTTCTGTGAGGCCAGCGCCAAGGACAACTTCAATGTGGATGAGATCTTTCTCAAGCTAGTGGATGATATTCTGAGCAAGGTCGGTATTGTTCTATTGGAATTATTTCGTTTTTTAACACAAGGTTATTCATGCAAACAGCCTGCCATATGCACATAAGTCTGGGCAGTGGTGGGTTGCTGAATCAATTACAAAAGAAAATCTAATCTAAAATTCCTAATGTAGACAGCTGTAGATGTTAGTTGTCACATGTTTATGTGGGTTTCTTCCAGGCTCCCCAGCTTCCTCCCTTTTTTACAGCATTTCATACAGTTAATCAATATCATGCCGAAAGTGCTGTCAAAAATCAGCTTTTAAAATATATTTATATCATATTAAATTAATAGAAAATACTAATTTCATTTGGTAACAGCCAAAATCATCTTATTATTGTAATTGATGTAAAAATTTGTAAGAATTTGATTCAAAAAATGATGCAGACTTGGAGGAAAAAAAAAAAAAAAAAAAAGACTATTAAAGTAAAAAAGAAATCAATTAAAACTTGGAAAATTTTCATCTCTTGTCTCTGACCACCACACAGAATAGGAACATTTTAGGAGTCAGCTGTCCACGTTAGTTCTTAAGGTACCAGCACAATCGCACACTCAAATATCGCAAAATATCGTCTAATAATCGTTATCGATAAAATCCGATAAGATTTTTTTTTGTCAATATCGCACAGCTCTAATCCCACCCAGAGTGAATTCTGCTGACCAGAATCAAATACGAGGAAGAATGGATGAAAAACGTTTGGGCGCTAACAACTCCATGGGACTTCCACTTATTTGATAGTCGCTGTTTTGCAAATACTTTTTATTGGAACGTGATTATGTTTGTGTTGAATGTTTTGTACAGTGTGAATTTGAGTAGCGTCTAAAAAGCCAATTTCTCACAGAGCTCTGAGATGATTTATACAAGTGAGCTGTTAATGGGTTATTCATCTAATAACGTTACTGATTAGACTTATTAGTGCCCGTTTTAGATTTTACTATAGCAGAGAAAAACATCTTCCGGCCTTTTAGATATTATTAGGAAGGCAAGGAAGGACAACAGCTTTATACATGTACATTACAGCACAGTTACAGAACCCATGGAGCCCAGAGAATTAAGGGCCTTACTCAAGGGCCCCAAGAGTGGCAGCTTAGCGATGCTGGGGCGTGAACTCCTGATCTTATTTATTATTATTTTTTAATAGAGGGCATTTCAGTGCTATAGCAGATCATATAATGTGATGCTATATTTCTTGTTTCTGCAGATGCCTCTGGAAATGCCCTGTAGAGAGTTCTCCAACAGCGTCCTCTCCCTTCAGCCCGAGCCCGAAATGCCGCCAGAGCTGCCGCCCCCTCGGATGCGCTGCTGCTGAGCCTCGACTCGGTTCTTCCGCTCCTAAAAAACTTCAACCGTCTCCTAACAGCCCCCCGCATTTTCAGCGACTGACCACCAGGGGGTGGCTTGCACCTAAATGCTCTGAGGTTTTTTTTTTTTTACCCACTGGGAGCTGTGGACTCCAGGATATAAGCAGTGGGAGAGCAGTTTCAGGAGCAAGAACATTCAAATGAATTCGCCACATTTAGGCTTCCGACTACATGAAATCCAGACCAACCAACCGACTTACATTCTGACCTTCCTGCCTACAAGTACAGTGTCAGATATGCCCAGTCCATACAATACAATGGAAAATGAACATTTTCAGTCGTCTTCAATTTCAAATATTCTGCATTATTGCACTCTTTTTGAAGCACTCTTAATCTGTGTAGCATCTCAGTGATCAAGTGCATTCTCACAACCTCAAGAGGGTATTGATTTAAACCGGGGCCTTTCAGATAAGACTTCCTGAAATCAAACAGTTCTTCTGTTCCCACGGTTTAATCATTTTCCATACAGTAAAAAGTTTACTTTAGAAGTAGTGCATACGGTCCCTTGCTACACTACAGTTTTATGTTTTTAAGCCACACCATTCACATTTACATTCATGTCATCACTTACAGTAGCAGCGAATGGAGAAAAGCCTTGGGTTTGAGTTGAAGGTTCGGATCGTGGGCTCTTCAGTAAAAATGGACGAGTTCTTGCTGTTGCTTTGTGTACACATGCAAAAAAAAAAACTTCCCTTCTCATCCATCAGTATACACTAGCACTTTTTTTTGTGCTCCTTTTTTTTCTCTCCCTGCTAGGAATTTTGATCTTCTTTTAAAATGTAATGTGCCAGTTTTTTCCATTTCTTTCCTGAAAGGAGACGGTGGTCACATATGCAGCACAGGTCTTTCGGTTTTCTTGTTCGTCGTGTTCTCGCACTACAATCTGCGCTTGTAGCTGAGATTTTGTTCCACTCTGAAGCACTCATCCAGATCACTACCCGTGCCATTTCTGTTTACTTTAGACTTGATCGAATTACACTAAATGGGTGAGGGAGCGAAAAATGTATAAAGAAACTATCGGGGTTTTTTTTTTTTTTACCTAAAGGGCTACACGGTGGGAAAAAAAGACGAGATGCTGTGTAGCCGACGTGACGACAAGAACACGGACCTTTATTTCTGAATTAATATCACATAAATGATATTATAAAATTAATATTATAAAAAAAATGTTAACTGTCGAATAAGATGTAAATGCTGCACCTTGTTCTCAAGCATCTGATTTAGTTATTGCCATTGAAACACATTTACACAAATAGTTATTATCCGTGGATGGTGTCATGATGGTCTGATGCTGTGGATGATTTGGAATGATTGTCCTCATAAAAAAAAAATGTCTTCGAAGCCTCCTGTGTAATCACTCATTAACAAAAGGTGGTAGGAAAAAAAGCAGTTTTATGATCATTTTTTTTTTAGACTTAAGTGCACATAATCATGCAGAGATTTTGGTGTCAATGTCGTATTTACACCCCAGATTTAACAAAACCCCCCCTTAACTGCGTAAAGAATTAATCCGGCAGCTTTGGTTCCGGTTCTGTTTGGTTCCTCGTGTCGCAGGTCATGATTTCCACGTGTTTTCTTTTCAATAATCGTATGATTTCTAACAATGGCTTTGTAAACATTTATAAACCAGCCGCAGTATTTCTATTTAAAAAATACGTTTTTTTTATGGAATGTATACTAATCCGAATTTTGTGTTTTTTTCTTTCTTTCTTTTTATTTGATTATATTTTTTTGTTGTGTGTGAATGTGCCAGGTTTCGACGAAGGACCTTTATTTATCACCAAGTGCATTTTACTTGACTTGTTTTGTGCCGATTTTACTTCCGTTTTGCTTTTTTTTGTATTTTGAAGTTTTGAAAGACGAGTCAAATGTACTAAGCTTTCGCTAGAATTGTGTTCTGTCGTTTTTTTTTTCCTTCTTCTTGAAGGGAAATTGGAATTATTGAATGGTCATTTTCTTTCATTTTTTTTAGGATGTATCGAAATAAATTAAAAAAAATTTTTTTACCTATCAGTATTGCTGCACAAACACTATTAATGATATTCAGTAAATCTGTTAGGTTTTTCTCACGAACATAAACATTTCATTGGCTATTAAAAATAGTTCATCCCACTGTGATGGTTTCTTTAGTGATGTAGCATATATAAGTGCTGCCTTTACAAATGTTAGTTTTTTTATTGAGTAACCTTATGTTCATTTTCATCACTTATAGGACTATTTTAGAATTTATGATACAGAAGTTATCAAATAAAATCAATTAAGAACGAAATAAGTGAGACCCTCGATTAGGCATTGAAGTGAGGAGGAGCACTTTGTAATCTGATTTTAGGTATTTTAAACCGTTTGGCATGTTTAAACATTTTTGTGATATTTATAACTTGTGGTGTTCTTGAACTAATGAATTGCAAATAAAATATATTTATTACTTCTACTGAATGTGCATTTTCTTAGCAGTTCAGGAATTCAGTTTCCACTTCGAGCCGCTAGATGGCGATGTCAGATTATATCTTCTCTTTTTTTCTATTTTCTCTTTTTTCTCCTAAAGGGTAAGGTAGAATAAAGCATTTTCAATGAAAATTCTTATACTCATTACCAAAAATGCTGATGCTCTGATTTTGACTTTACAGCTCACACCTGTAAAAGAGTAATCGTTTATAGTCGCACTATTGGTTGTCACCCAGAAGAGATCAGAGTCTCATGAGCCCTGGATCTTGTTTGTTCCTCATGGTGTGTCAGGAGGGTTTTTCCTTTTCATTGCCACCTCGGGCTGGCTCAGTCAGAGCATGGGGGTCAACCACTGATCTGGTGGGATGAAGAATTCAGGTGCTCAACAATAGGTATTTTCACATGGGCCCAATTTCAGCAATCCGAATGAATTTGATATGGTTGCAGATTGTAAAAGCACTGTTTTTAGGTGTCATAAAAAAATAAAATAAAAAAACAGTCACAATAAAACTTCAGTGCAATTACACTGAAATGTTGACCAGTTTAGTCAATTCTTTCAGATCCACACCAACACTTCAATTCGAGTGTTTAAATAAAGGCTTTTCAATCTGATTCATTTATTAATCTAAGTATGGATTTTTCAGATGCATGTAAATGTAAAAAACAAAACAAAAAAAACCTAATGGCTGCTGGATGCTTTTGGGGCTTGAAAGAACCTTCTGATCAGTGACCCACAGCCTTAATCACTGCCTGATGCATGGAACAAAAGATAGGAATGAACAAAAGCCTCATGCAAAGTTTCACACCGACCAGGCGTAACATAGCATTATGACCGGTGAAGTGAACAACACTGATTATCTCTTCATCATGGCGGTGATAACCCCGAGACAGGGTCATGGGTGGACAAAGCTCTTGTGTGGAGCGAAGGCTGTGATGGAGCTCAGATTGCTGTAGAAGTAATAATGCTGTTAAATGCTCAATGGGTCAGGAATGTTTTCCAGCAAAAGGGGAACAACACAATATTATGCGGGTGGTCATAAAGTTATGTTCAAATACATTTTCATGAACTCAACTCAACTACTTTTGGAAGCTTCTTCTATCTCCATTGCTAAAGCTGGTGAAGTGAATTTTACAGGATGATGGATTTGCATGGAGCGATGCTGCTGCATTTGCATGAGGACATACAAATCAAGGGGTGGGCCTTCACTTGATCATTTTGCTTGTTCCTAGTGGTTTTCCTGACTTCATGTAGTAGCAGTAGTAATGCACTGCAAAAAAAAAAAAACTACTTGTAGAGCTGCTTGTCCTATTCATAGAGCTGTTCTGATAGGGCTGCGTCCCAAACCGCGTGTTAAAGCAATGCATGCATTAGTAGTGCATTAAGCTGGGTAGTGTAACAGATTGATACCCGGTCTGTCTGTGCGAATAAGTGGGTAAAGAAGATGATGTGATTTATAATGCCAACGCTAACTAAAGGGGAGTGTAGGGCGGCGCGTGCGCACTGCGCGGTTCACGGCACCGGGCGTCACACCGCAGCGGCTGCAGATTTTTTTTTCCCACTCACTCTCTCCCTCCCTCCCTCTCTCTCTCTCCAGTCGGATAGATAGAAGACGATCAGCAAGAGAAACGGAGGAGGGCCCAGGAGATCTGAGCAAGAGGATGGATAAAGTGTGAGCAGACTGAAATAAAAACATAGGGAAGGACGGACATATTGATCTGGATCGTATTTCCGGGCTGCAGATGCGCGCTGGAAAAGACGCTCCTCTTGAATGGGATTTTAATCCCGCGGTTGTTATTCATGTGCTCTTCCCGTCGACGATGGATGAGCGGAACTGAATCGGAGTCGTGCATCACTCAGGATGGATGAGAGAGGAGGCTGAAGTGCGTCCCCCCCGTGTGTGCGCTCGCTTCCGATCGCTCCGGACTTCGTTCTACGATCGCTGGTATGATGGAAAGCGCCGATGGCTCGAGCAGCGACGCCAAACCGCAAAGCCAGCCGCTGGAGAAGAAGAGGTTAAACCGTGCACCGTCTCCGGCAAGACCTTTCCTCAAGGATGGCCACTCCAGAGGTCTGAAATCCACCGCGCTCAAATCCCCCAAACTCAACAAGCAGCATCATCATCAGCCGCAGCAGCAGCAGCCCGCGGCGTCCTTCACTGCACACAGCCGCTCGGTGAGACGCACCGCGACCGGCACGAAGGACAAACCGACGCCCGTGAAAAGCGTCGCCAAATCCTTCGCGACTAAAAAGGCCTCAAAGGTCACGCTAACGAAACCGGGGAGCGGTAAAGCAGCGGACGCCATCCCCCGACTTCCCAAAAGCGCAAAGGGGAAGCTGATACCTCCTGTTCCGCGCGCTCCTCTGGCCCACGGTTCCGACTCGCCGGTGCGCGTTCCCACGGGGCGCCTCGCTCAGACCGACAGCAGCTCGGATTTGTCTGACTGTCCATCCGAACCGCTGTCCGACGAGCAGCGCCTCGCTCAGGCCGCCAGCAGCGATGCCGAGTCGGGAGCCGGGTCTGGATCCAGTGAGCGCGGACACGCGGCTGCAGATGAAGCCGCTGAGCCCGGCGCTGTCGGGGCCTCCGGTGGAGCGCGGCTGCATGTCCAGAGAGCGGACATCACCGCGGCTCTCGCTCAGGCTCAGGCTTCACCTGCGAGAGAGAAAGTCAAGCCGGAAAAACAGATCCAACCGGAGAGCGTTAAAGAACTCACAGAGGAGGATCTGCTAAGGGAAATTGAAGATCTTCGCTCAGAAAACGACTACCTCAAGGTAAACAAAGTGTCCAAAAAAAAAAAAAAAACACCATCTGTCCATCTGTAGATCTCATACCCTCACCTGCATTTATCCTGAAGAGATCAGATCTTCTCTTTGGATGTCCCTCTAAAGCACATGGCTCCCAACCCTGCTTCGATAAGCACCTCATGTCTTGCACATTTGCATGAGTTTTTCTTTTTTAGCTGACTCAATTAATCAATTGTACAGGACATGTGGTGCTCATAAGACCAGGGGACGTTTCAAGCAGTTCCCTGGAGAACATCAAAGGGCCTTTGTAACCAAAATCTTGGCTTGACCCCGATAATGTTGGGTGCCCCGAGGACTGGTTCTTCTAAAATATGTTCTTACTGGCTTATTTACCAGGTTTCAGTTACTACTAAGAGGGAACCATACACAGTAGTTCCACATATAATATGAATTGGGACAGTCACTAATATGAAAAAGAGATGATAAGGTCAGAATGTAAAAGCGTCCTCCATAGTAGGCGTCCCTTGTGCTTATGCTAATGTCTTATCAGTTGGTGATCTGAACCCATTCTGGCTGAGATAAGCAACTCAATTTTAATTTCTCTGACTGTATCACGGTATTACAGAGAGTAATTCCCATAACGTTATTCCTGCCTGTGAGAGCAGTGTGACAGTCGTCTATAGCTTCATACTGTAACACTTGTTTTTCCCTTAATAACCAGTCATTTGGGTTCTGGCTATCTTTCCACATGTTCCAGATGTGTTTCCTGATCTCGAATACATCTGTCAGTCTGTATCTTTCTGACAGCACGGTTTCTGTTTACTCCATCTCTATTATGCGTCAAGTAGAATTATATTTGTTAAAGTCCAAAGGTTAAAAAAAAAACATGATTTGAATAATAAGTGCATCTTCAACAGTTTTGGACAGTTTACATTGGTGGGCTTTTTTGTCCCTACTGTGTATGTGGTGCCGAGTAGAGTACTGGAGTGTTTGTTATAATCGTATGAGAGAATATGGAGAGATCACGTGATCCCGCAACACCGTCCTCGGTTTTTGATGTGTGAAGCTCGCTTAAGAAATTCTGGAAGCTCTAATGTAAATGATCAATGTTATTTATTCCAGACCAATAGCTGTAGAAAGAACATTACTTATAATCTTACATTCCAGTGCTCATGTTAGTTCTCACTCTCCAGTGTTCTGTATTGTTTAAAGACTATAATCACACTCTTGATATCACCCAAATGAGGATGGGTTCCCCTTTTGAGTCTGGTTCCTCCCAAGGTTTCATCTAAGGGAGTTTTTCCTTGCTACAGTCACCATGGCTGCTCATCAGGGATAAATGCACACCATTCACCTTGACTGTTGATTTCTGTAAAGCTGCTTTGAGACAATGTCTGTTGTGAAAAGCGCTATAGAAATAAACTTGACTTGACTTGACTTGACTTGACTTGACTGTCCAGTTTTATGAGTACCTTTATGAACAATAGTTCATTTGATGTTTATTTACAAAGAATGCTCATTAAACCGTCTTTACTTCAATAAACAGATTTCGAGGATCCCAGCGATGCTATTACTGATTCAGATTCGCTGATTAGGATTCTAATTCAATTGATCCAGTTTAAATAGTAATTTGCATTGCATTGCTGATTCACATTTTGATTTACTTCATCATTCCAACCAGGTTGACAAAAACGGGTTCTCGTCGTTTTTGAGCATGGATCCTCTTTAGGTTTAATCATCGTGTTGTCTCAAGGAATATTGTTTGTGTCAATGTTGTTCCTGGTTTGCTGATTAGGGCTCGAAATCTACATCGTGGTTCCTGTAAAAGCTGCCTTGTGGCAATGTCCATTACTAAAAGCTCTACGTAAATAAAATAAAAACAATACAAATTAAATTGATGTTTCCGATTCTTTTGCAAAAGCACATTTTGCTTTTATGAAACACTCGTTTTCCAATGTACCTGGAACAGTATTAATGTAGTTCACTTTTATCTGTAGTATATACAGTACATGGCCCTTATCATGTAATCTTGTCCTCCAAAGTCTTTGATAAAATCACGAAAGCACCTGAACTTATTTATAACCCTTCAGTTTTGATATCATTTGACTGGATTCTTCCTTTGCGCTTGTGGCAGGATGAAGTGGACGAGCTGCGTGCTGAGATGGAGGAGATCAGGGACAACTACCTGGAAGAGGAGGTGTATCAGCTGCAGGAGCTGCGCAGGGAGTTGGATCGCTCCAACAAGAACTGCCGCATCTTTCAATACCGGCTTCGCAAGGCAGAGCAGAAAAGCCTGCGAGTGGCCCAGACAGGCCATGTGGATGGAGAACTGCTTCGTAACCTAGAGCAGGACCTCAAGGTTTGTGTATGGAGTCGTTATTTATATTTCTTTGATGAGCATGAATGAACAGTTGTTGTATTGTATGAGATACATGTTCATGTTTCTACAATCCTTTACATGTTCCTCTGCCTGCACGCAGGTGGCCAAAGACGTCTCGGTGCGTTTACACAACGAGCTGGAGAGCGTGGAGGACAAGCGCACACGGGCGGAGGACGAGAATGAGATTCTCAGGCAGAAGATCATTGAGGTGGAGATTTCTAAGCAGGCTCTGCACAACGAGCTGGAGAAAGCCAAAGAGGTACAGCGTGTTTTATTTCTTTGACTGGTCTGAGAAAACTTTTTAGTCTGGCTGATGTAAGCTTGCACTGCATTAGATCTGGCGGTTGTGCCATAATACCAGTGTGAATGAAATGGATTCAATTATTCCCAATAGTCAATTCTCTCCATTTCATAGCATTTTTCGAATAGTGTATGTTTATGTTCGAGTTTCTATCCAGTCATATCCCAGTAAATATATCCCGTGTTACCAGGGTTAAAGAAATCTGTCGTGAGGCCTAATCCCTGTAGCAGAATCTACATGTTCCTTGAAACTGTTGCTTTAACTAATCAGATTTTGAGTTAGCAACACAGAGATCATCTAGCAGGCATTAGCATTTGCACATCTTTTGATTGGATGGTCTAGTTAGAGCTTACAAACCACATCTGTAGCAAACTGCACAAGCTTAAATATTTTTGTATAGATGTTTTTTTTTTTATTCCCCAAAAATGCTAAAAATGGAGAGGAAATTTCTTTGGTCGCAGATAAACTTACAAAGACATTTACAAGACGGACTTTCCAAGAAGAGCTCGACATTGTGAGAAAAGGTCGGCAGTTCAAAACAGTTGTCAAGCTTTTTCATTAACCGTTTATACTTTTGCATTTTGTGTCCCTTAGAATTTGCCCAAAACACAAAATTTGCCTTAATTTCAAAATCGTAATGCATAAAAAAAAAAAAAGCACAGAAAATCCCAGGGTGATTTTATGAGGTAAATTTTGATGCTCCTGCTGGAGATGATGTATGCGAGAGGCGCAGTTGTGGCTGCAGTGAAAGGAGACTTGTTAAATTGTGTTCATTGGGTTTCTTGCTTTAGTACTCACTGTATGAGACACCTGTCTGTGATGTAGCACTCCATGATACTGCGTTTCTGTATCATATTGATGGTTTCGACAAAAAAGGTGTCATAACTAAGGTATTTAGAATAATGATACCACTGAAGGCCTGGGTGTGAAATCCATGGCCTGCCATTGATGAATACTTGATTGTTTCAGAAGGGAGTTGTACCACAAGCACTCCACATTAAAAAAAGGTTTCAATTGTTGATTTGTTCATATGCTGAATTTCGTTTTACAGTTTCTGTTTACTTTAAGGAGTCTAAAGTGTCAGTCAGAGCCATGGGAAAGTTTTCAGAATGCAGTTTCACAGTAACTTAATAAGCAGCAAACCCTTTTCTTCCACTCATTAACTGTAAGAGAAATAAAAAAGAGACTTCTGTAATAAGGTTGATAAAGAGAAGTAACTTGTTTCATTCCACAACATTAAATGCAACTATATATGGACAAAAATTATGATATCAGTTTCTCTTCTTGGTTGTGGTTTATTTCTCTATAACAGCATAACTGGTCATGTTTTATTTCTTAATTTATATCATATTACATTTAGTGCACGGTTATATTTGAGCAAAGGTTCAATTATGCAGTCAGTGTTAGAAATACGTTCTCTGCTTTTCAGTGTTGCACAGTGATGTAATGAGGTGACACAGAATTAATGCGTTTGAAGCCTAAGCTGATTACAAGGGGTTAAAATGTCTCCTAAACTCTTAACTCTCTCTCTCTACTCTGATGAAGATTTTTTAACAGGAACTTGCTGTTATTGCACAACGTTTGTGTATAATTTTTTACAGAACTGATAAAACCCCTGATTGTACATTGTGTGTATTGGGATGTTTTATTGCACTGTTCGGGGCAGTACAGGTGCCTTTTTGTACTCCTTTTTTGTTGTACACAGTAAAGGCAACACCTAAAAATAGTGCTGGCAGAAGATATAATAAAAAAATGTGTCAAAGGAACTGCGCAGATTTTATGTTGAACAGTAGCTGAATGTCGCATAAAAGATTAAGTGTGATCCCATTATCACGTCTGTAGATGCAGTATGAGTGCAAAGTTGGTATGTTAGATCATAAACCTCTGGTAAAACTGCCTCTGTGACAGCTTAAAATGTTTTTTAATTCTCATTGATCTGATTAATCTGACTTGACATTGTCCTGAGGATGTATTAAACCTCGCATTATTCAATTTAATTCGATTCGATTCGTTTTACAGTAATAAACAAATTACAAATATTAATTTCAAATATAATGGCGACTTTGACAAGAAAAAACTCCCTGAGATGGTATAAGGAAGAAACCTAGGAAACAACCAGACTCAAAAGGGAACCCATCCTCATCTGGGTGACACCATATATATTTATTCATTATAATTCCTTCATGGTTGAGTTTAATTGTTCACTGATGGACACAATCAAAAATATTAGTTTTCCAGTCAGTGCTTTGTGCTGCTTTGGTTGTATTATTTTATTGTAAATACAGTATATTAAAATTTTCTATAATTAGTGTTTTTATTTGTATTTGTTATAAATTTCATATATAAAGAATTTTTTTAATGTAGTACTGTCTGTATGAGGAATAATGAAAATGCAGAAATGCATTTTTAACCGCTTAAGGACCCATGATTTAGTCTTAAAATGCACAGAAAACACAAAAGAGAACGCTTTAAAGGGCACTCTATGGCACTGTTAGCGAGCTACCGTGAGACTCTTCTGCATCTGCTTTACCAGGAGACTGAAGTGCTCACGAGTTTCTGTCTCGTTCCCAGCATGCGACAAGTGCTGAAACATTTTAAAGTTGTCATAACGTGACGTACCGAATTTGACAATGTATTACTGTAGTTTAATGTTTGGAAGTCATAATGGCTCACTATTGTTGAAATAGTAAGTTTATTCAAAACCATGACTCTGGACTGTTTTAGGGTTTTATTGGTTTCTGATCAATGGGTAGTTTTGCTGCCTCCCAGCACCAGTGTCCCTGGGAAGGACAAGGTATGAATGAGTATGTGAATGTGTGTATGAATGTGTGTGCATTGTGACTGAATTCTGTATCATTCAGGGTCTTAGATCCAGTGTTCTGGTGCATAGGCCCAAGATCCAACATCCCTGAGAAGGATAAAAACGTTTATTGAAAATGAATAAAATGTTTTAAGGAAGATCATTTTCAAGCACATCATTTTCATTTTGTTCAGTTGATTTTTTTTGAAGACCTTGCCCTCAACTAAAAGGTGAACTCTGGGAACCTGAGTTGGAGTTGTGAGTAGCATTTGTTTTCTACTAGATAAGCAGATCCATTAGGTAGGACATATAGAGGTGATGTGTGTGCAAACATTATCAGTAGTAGAGGAAGAGAGAGATGGGAATTTCAGGGAGGAAGACTAGGAAAAACATGGGTCTTTGGATGTGCTCTTTCTAGCAAAATGTGACTTGTGGTTGAAGATGATGGAGGAAAACAAGTATAATACTGGACGAAAAGAAATGACCGGATCGCTGTGTTGGGTGCTGATAAGACCATATAATTGTAGTACGGTATCTATGTAGAGAGCAGTAATTATCCTGAGGTGGTGTTTTGTGTCTGGGTGTGTATGTGAGTGGGTGTGTGTTTGAGATCTGCATAAACAGTCCACTGCAGGGTTGTGATATTCTCAGTACTCACATTTATCTTGACAGACAGACTGACTGAGCCTGACCTCAGGAAACAAACACACATGCTGATAACAAGCGTTGGCTGTGTGAACCCCTACTTCCACTATTCCATCTCTACATCTCCTCTTTCTCTTTTTTCCCCTGCCTTTTTTCTCTCTATGCTTTGCCCCAGAAAACAGATAGCTATGGCCCTCTACCATTCATCATGGGACTGGTTCTATCTTTGCATCATTCCACCCCTCCATCCGTCCTTTCTTCAGCCTTCGCCCGCGACATGGAGCATGAAAACAGATGTGTGCCGACTACCCATGGTACACCATAGAGTGTGTCTCCAGTGGTGATTAATTTAGTGCCCTAAATAAAATAGCCTGCTGCATGCAGTTCTCTATGGAGCATATTAGATATGAATATTAGGTGTTAGTAAAAAAAAAAAAACACATGAATCTTCTCAGCAGTTTGTGGATTGTGAAGTTAAACACTTCAAATTTAATTATTCGAATGCATCTCCCTTTAAGAAGAGCAGCGAATGCTTGATAATGTGGCACATCTTTTAAATTTTTCCAAATTCCTAGTCGTTAACATTTTACCTTTATTGCAGCAGATATTTGTGTGCAGTTAAAATGGTGTGGATGAGCACATAGTCTGAGAGTTGCTTCATTTATACTGTCTCAGTAACCAGTTGGAATGCGGTTCATCCAGGCAAACTTGCCATTTCTCTCTCTGAGATCCTCAGTAACACTTTAACACATCAAGTGGGTTTGTTTCATTAGGCTAAAACCTCATATCAAGTTGCAGCTTGTGATTCTGTTTGTTTTAAACCCTGTGTTTGCATAGATTGCGTATATTGGGTTAAATAAAATGTTTGTTGTGGTTATGATTGGAATTAGTTGAAAGAAAAAACGTGTGCACCTTTGGGCAACGTTCAGAATAATAGATAAAAAAAAAAATATGGCATTTTTATTTTGTTTTGGGCACACGCTGTCTTACTATCATTTTGAAATGTTTTGCAAAAATTGTTCATTCACACTAAAAGTTCTGAAAGCATTCGCACTGCACAAAGAGTGCGTCATTTCCACAAAGTTCAATTTGTGTTAATGCAGTTGTGACTGAACATTCTGTCCCTTTAAAAAAAAATGCAATCTGAAGGGTGGACAGTAACCTTTAGCACTATCAAACTGGATTGCAGGCCCAATGAGTGCAGCACAACATGTCCGCCATCTTGTATAATTCGAGGTAAATGGGTCACATGACTGTGTCGCGTTTCTAAAATATTTCATAGTTTTTTAATACTTCTTTTTTTCTCTCTACTATACAAATTAATTTACTATTCATTACTATCTATCTATCTATCTATCTATCTATCTATCTATCTATCTATCTATCTATCTATCTATCTATCTATCTATCTATCTATCTATCTATCTATCTATCTATCTATCTATCTCTTTCTCTCACTTTAATTTCAGAAATCTTGAAGCACCACCATTAGCAGAAAACTCCAAAGCAACACTGTGGGATTCAAGCATAGCACCATTTAGTTCTTAATTAAGTTTCATATAACAGAAAACACTTGGAAATTCTCAGTCGTATTTATATGGAAAGTCCTGCTAAATTTTCGGAGCTTTCTTCAAACTGCTCTCACAATCATTACAATGATTAATTATTCTATATTTCAGCATTTTTTTTTTCATTCATTTATAGTGTTTAACAATTTGAAATTGCATTTAATCCATATGATGTAAAGATTTCAATAACATTTGTGTTTGAACTTTAAGATCCTGACAACATCGAGATCATTTTTGTGCAATCAGAGTTTGTATGGCATTACCGTTTTTCTCAGTCGCTTTATAGCGTTTCTCAGATCAGAAATTAAATTCTTAAAACTACTTGTTCAACCTCCACATTTCGTCAATTGTGCTTATCATAAGAACGTTTCTTGTTGCTTTGATCAAATTGCGAATGGATCGGTACATTCATTTCATTGATTGTTTACAAGTGTCTGCTGTTTCCTACATTATCAGTTGTTTATGTCGTGTCGTCAAAATATATTATACTGGTTGCTCCTAAATAGTCGTAACCCCCAAAACATCTCAGCATCAGTTCATTGCATAAATCATTGAATGCAAAATGGTTAAACCAGTTGTTATCATCTGTCATCTAAAATTTCTATTAAACTTTTTTTGGTAAATGTGACTTGAATTGATGGCTTGTGCAAATGAATTTTGAATGTCACTTATGAAGGCAAGTGAATGGCATCAGATCAACCAATGATCAACCGTTTCTCCAAAATAGGTCAAAGGTGAATCTCGTGAACCTTCATTTGGCAACAGAGCAAAACACAGAATTACAATTTCTGAAAATGGATGAACAATCAAGAAACGATTGGACACTATTACAGTTCAGTAAAAGTGTGAATCCTGTTCGGTCTCTTGCAATCAATATAAATCATATATGCAACCAAATAAATAAATTTGTGCTGCTGACAATCATAGATGCCGTACAGAAGAAATTCAACTTTGTGCATTTTTCAATCATTGTAACCCAAACCGTAGTTTATGTCAACTGAAATCGTGCACCATCATACTGACAACATGACCAGTTTGACAATCTCGTTGTGAACAATTGCTAAGGGACTTTTTTAATTGGAATGAGATGTTCATTGACACGAATACTAACTTTTGAGAAATGTACTTAGGATTTTAAGAAAAGTACAGGCTTTTGTAAAAAATCCAATGTGCTGTTTGTATACATTGTTTTGAGAAATGCACTTGCTGGTTTGCAAATATAACAAATGCTCCAAAGCAACTGAGAAAAACTGTAAAGTGATTCCCTCAGAAATGCATGTGACGCTCGAAAGGCCAAAAAAACTGGTGGTTCCAGTCGGCCCCGATAAGCTAACTAGCATTGTTCACTATCAGCCATGCTTTGAAAACCTATACAAAAGAGCTAATAAAGGAATATTAAAGTGTTTTTCAACCAAATCTCTAAGCTCCATCTATGTACTGTCTGTGGGATTAGCATGTACAATAATCGTGTCATTTTCTTCTCCTGAGAAACGGACTTGAAACCTACTTACAATAAATGTTTTATTGTGATTGTTGAGGCAGTTAATAAATATGTGTGTGACATGAGTTATTCGTGTGCAGTATATAAATACATACATGGTGGTGGTTTAACCCCATTGCTCCAGGTTGAAAATGTGCTCACCTGTGTTGTGTTTGCTGTTGCATTTGTGCCATTTGTCTCATTTATACAACTGAACAGGTGAGGGTTACAATAGTGGCAGCTTGGTGGTATTGGGATTTGAACTTGAGCTACCATTGCCTTTGTTGTCTGCATAGGTTTTTTTTTTTCTTTACGTTTTTCCAGTTACCACCTACCCCCACATTGTGCAAGTTGGTAGACTGGCTGGATGAGATTGAGTATACATGTATGGTAATAGTGCAATAGGCCTATATCACATACAGGGTGAATCCCTACATCATCGTTCCAGGGATAGGCAACTGATTCACCACATCTCTAGATATGCATTACAAGCCATGTCATGCCATACAAATCCTGATCCACTGTTCTGGTAGCAATAGATCCTGACTCTCTGACTACACCTTTTGCCGTAGCCCTGGCACCGAGATGAGCAGACTCTTTTAAAACTCCTTGGCATGTTCAGTTTTCACTGGGGAGCGGAGGAGAAAGCTGAGAGAGAGGTATGAGCAAAAGGTGTGTACAAGGATAAGCTGAGGGGATCACAGAGGGAAAGAGCATCGCAAAGGTTTATATATCTCCCTGGCTGTGATATGGCATCACCTTATCGAGGTTTGTGTAAACACAGCGCAAGCACCAATTGTGTACACCATATTTGCACTGTGGGTCTGATAAACAGAGACATCCTGTCTCTTTCAGTCCACATTGTCCACTCTGTTCCCAAAATAAAAACAGGTGCAGCATAAATCCATATAATTTAATACAGAGTTAGCTTAATCTCGTCAGATTTTGTTTTTAGGCCAGCACAAAATATGAAAAAAAAAATCAAACCTGCTACTCAAATACACTCAGCAATATATTCATACACTCTTACACACACACCCTATGCCATAGCTGGTGCTTTAGGATTAAATGAATCTCATTGACCTAGTTGCTGTCTTTTGTCTGTTCTCACCAAAGGAACGAGGGTGGAACAAAAAGAACTACACTGAATCACAGTGTACTTTATTGTTAATTAAGCGCATACCTTAATACCTTAATTAGGGAACACTGCAGTGAATATTCATTGGCAGAGAATGAAATGAAATCCACTGGAAAAATGTGTGCGTTATGGTGGGATTTTTCTTTAAAGGATCTTTTGAAGGCAATCAACCTCCTCAAAAAACCTATATAAAATAATTCATTCATATGCAAGGGGTGTGTAAAAGCATGGATTGCATTGCTGCCTTTCAGCTCCAGGGTTCTTTTTTTGATTCAGAGCTCAGGTTTTTCCTGTGAGAGCACGGGTTTCTAACCCCATCCTGAGGGTTCTCAGATTTCTTCTTGTCTCCCAAGACTATGCCAGTAGGTGGATTAGTGACACAAAATTTGTGCAAAAATGTGTCTGTTAGTGCACTAGAACTTATTCAAGGTGTATTGCGGTCCTCATAACCAACCTTTAATGAGACCCACATTGATTCCCACCTCACACCCAGCGTTTTGAGATCCGTAACGATTCCTATCTCACACCCAGCCTTTTTGAGGTCCACATCAATTCCCACTTCACACCATGGTTGTCAGGATCTTCCGGGCCTGCGGCACTCACTTCCATTTTGGTGGCACTCACCCCTGGGTTCGCGGTGCGCGCTTCCAAGCTAGTGGGCCTGTGTTCCTGTGTTGAGACCTTGGATTCTTTTTGGACTTTGTTTTTGCCTTTGCTCCATTGCTCTGCTTGCTACCTTTTTTTATTTAAGCCTGTTTTCTTTATACCCATGTGGCATCCTGCATTTGGGTCCTTCCTTCCAGTCATGCCCCTGACAGAAGTACTGGATCCACAGCAAACCTAAGCAGGATTAAGCAGTTATAAAATAATTAATTATTTAGGGATGTGTAGAGACAGCGAGCACTAAACTGTATCGATTGTCACTGTACATTTTGTACTTTGGACTTAAATTGCACATAAGTGCAAATAAATGTATAAAAATGTGTTCTTATCTCAGCTACAGTACAAGCAATTCAATGGTTAAATAAAAATGGGGCAAAAAAATGTAATGAAATAAAACCTGCATAAATATATATTTATATATATTGATTACATTATGGAGGCCAGCAACCTCCAATCCTCCATTACAATTATTTGCTGTCATTCTGATCTAGATTTAAAGAATGATTAATTGGAGCAAACGAGTTTCAAATCAGTGTGAGACTTTGAATACTTTTTTTCAGACTTGTGTGATTGTGTTTGAAGGTTTCAGGTGAGTGAGAGTGAACTTTAAATGTGAGAATGTGGAATCTGTATGTGTTTATTCAGCGGCATACGATAAGCCCTTTTCATGCTTCAGATAATCTCCCCCCTGGGGTGGGGAAAAACAATCCTGGCTGCACTGGAACAAAAGTGGTATGTGGACTTTACAATTCCATCTTCATAAATCGAAGAGCAGGGTTTTAAAAGCCGACACGCAAGCTGCTGATGAAGGCTAACATTACATACTGTATATACGAGATTGTAGTGGCTCAAATCAGATCTTTTTTGCCTAAATATGGAATGAAATCAGATTATAGGGCTGTGTGAATGGACGAATCTGATCTTTTTTAATTTGATTTGAGTCATATGTGATGATTGATGAGATACATATTTAATAAATGGCCATGTTGCTTATTGCGGACCGGAATTCAAGTTGCATTGTGCGTGCACATACTGTTTATTAGGTTTTTGTTATACTGTTCTTTTCCTCACCAACCTTTTATTGTAGATTATACAGAAACTTTCTGCCATGTACCAGTTTTAAATTATAAGTATTTATCAAAAATTTTGATTAGTGTTTAGCTACTGATAAAAATGTATTTTAGAAAAACTACAACCATCAGCACTTACAGCACATACAAACATTTGTAGGGACTGACATTGAGTTTTGGACCTTTGAATTACACTGGTTATCTCGTCTTCATGGCACCTGTTAGTGGGGGGAATACAGTCGTCCCTCGATTTATCGCGGTTCGAATCTCATGGTCCCACTTTATCGCGATTTTCAATTTGGCAGAAATGTGTAGCATTACAAGAAATTGTAAGTTTCTGCTCATTTATTAGTTGTAGTAACGTCAAAAATGGGCGGAGTTAAAGACATATGTCACCAGATTTATCCAATAAAAATAAAGAATGCAGTGATGTGTATCTTCAACCAATAAACAAACAATGCATGGGCTACGCTACAGTACTACAGTACTACTCACTATAAAAGTGATATTTCCTAAAATTTACACAAAAATGTTTAAAGATACAATGTTTTTAAAGAGTGTGGGAGGATGATTTATGGCTTAAACAATAAAAATTATGACCACTTCATAATAGCACCTGTGTGCTGGCCCGTGTGGTCCAATGGGTGTGCTGGCCCGTGTGGTCCAATCCAACAGACAAGCTACTGTAGCTCAAATTGCTGAAGATGTTAATGCTGTTAAGGTTTGACAGGTCAGGACTGTTTTGGCAGCAGATAATCCCAGATAATTAGCAATGGCAGGGGATCAACCCAATATTAGGCAGGTGGTCATAATGTTACACCTAATGGGTTGCTATAAAGTTATGCCTGGTTGGTGTGTATATATCACAGTAAAGTCACAGTAATGTTTTTTTATGTAGGGTTATTCCATGTTTGCTAAGATCTGGATGACTGGTAGAATGCTTACTATTAGCTGGTTGCATGCTGCCTGCCAATATTTTTTATATTTCTTTTTGTACTAATATGTCTATAGAATCACTATATAATATGTATTTATCTGCATGTGGCTCGTCTCAAACAGAGAGGAATTTGGAGAGTGTAAGCATTATCATGATTGCCCTTATTTTCATAGAGTTTTTCCCTACATCAGCATGTGGCCTTGTGCCGTTAATTAAATTCTGTCTCAAAATCTAAAGAGACACTATTCTGGCGATAGCACCTAACATTAGGACTTTCCAAATATAAACCCCTGCAGAGAGCTATTTATTCTGTCTGCCCGCCTTCCAGGAGCTGTGGAGGAACTGGAGGCCTATTCAGAGGATGTGACAGCAGTTTGGCACGAGGTGCAGTGGTGTTGACTGACTTACGCTCACCTTTACACTTCTCTTCATTGGTCTTTATTTTTATCCCTTTCTCTTTTTTTAACCTCGTTTTGCAATCTTACTAAAGACTGCATTTCTTTCCCTGTTTCACAGTTTGTCTCTCTTTGTCTGGTTGAGTGAAAAGTAGCAGGAAAGGTGGATGAGTCATAAATATACTTTGGACCCCAGTATAATGTTGTAAATGTTATTTTAGGCCTGGCCCTTCCTGCATGGAATGGACAGTGTTACCTCATAGCTGTCTATCTTTTAGCTCGGAAAGAATATAGTCATCCACGGGCTGTGGTTTTAAAAGAGATGGAAGGGTAAGAGTGGGGACAAAAGTAAAAAAAAATGACATGGTGGTTGCTGCTATAAGTGAATTTACAATGGAGTTGTTCTGTGTCTCCATGGTAACCAACTTTTATTTGTTTTCTCTATTCTTGTTAACTGTGAAATTGAAAATTCTAAGGAGACTTGTGTCCCTACATTGAATTTGTGCTCTCCATAAACTTAGAGTATATGGAGGATTCCCAAAGCAAAACTCAACAATACTAGTGGCTGGTAGTGTGGGGACAACATGTCAAAGTGTTTTTGTTGACTATTGTCAACAAGTTTCTTTATGAGTTGATTGGCAGGTGAAATTGTGACGTCACATGCACATTAACTAGTAGGCTTACGGGATCGCTAAATCGCAGCGATGTGGACGATTGGCAAATCGAAACGCTTAGCAGATGCAGGAGAATCACAGTCAAAGTAACATATTGACGCAATTACCAATGAAATATGCGAAATCACGAAACGTTGGCAACATGGACATGTGACATATCAAAATGCTCAACATAGTGAGGAGATTTCATTGCTGGCTAATGTAGTGGTGTCATATGATGTATTTGGCCCCACCCCCCAGAAATCATCAGTAAACATGTATGTGTGATGTACAAAATGCTCGTTTATTAAAAAGAATTGAATATCTTGCTTTGCAAAAATGACAGAGCACATCTGTTGACATCTGTTGAATGTCAAGCTCCGCTCACAAAATTTCTTAAGGAAATACTACAATCTAGTTTTACTTTATAAGGGCTGCTTTCAACATGATAATGTGTCTGGCCACCAAGTGACCTCTAACTGCTTTCATGAACACCACATGAGCTTACGTCATGTCTAAACGCAATCTTTGCCATGTGGTAGAACATCATGTGAACATGTACAAGAATCTTAAAGTAATTTTTCCACCACCTTGTGGAATCTAAGAGAGGCTGTTCTGAGAGCAAATGGAAATCCTACTCTGTATTAATCTTCTTCATGTATTGCCAGTGGTGGTAAATATATCACTGTGAATATTCAACTGAAGCCTTTTGTCCTTAACAAGCATGGGTATAGTTGTCAGAGAAGGAAAAGTACCATTTAAGATCTGGGAGTATTTCCATTACAGGGCCCAGATAGAGTTCTATAGGCTTTCTGAGAGAGGAAGCATTGGTATTTTAAAACAGAGTAAATTCTGAACGTGTACTACTTTATCTGGTCATTGAAGGGGAAGAAACCACCGATTCTGTAATAGCTTGTCATCTATCATTCTTTATACAGGTCAGAGAAGACACTATGTTTCAAGCCTTGCTCTGTTATGGTTTCTCCTGTAAAACATGTAACCTAAAGAGTACAAATGTTTTGTTGCTACTGATGTTCTACAGAACTGATTTGGACAAACATCAGTGAAATGATATGGACAAATATCAGAATGTAGTTTTAAACCATATCAGGACACAAAGGTATAATTCTATCACTAGAGGTAAATAAATGTTCTTTTAGAGGTACAAAAAAGAAGGTAAAAATATACCAATGCTTAGAGGTACAGTACATTGATGTACCCTGCAAGGATACAGCTGGAGAAACAAAGCATTTGTACTCTTTCAGTTAAATTCCTATACCTTGATTTTCCTGTGTGTAAACAGTGATGATGGTATAATCAGCTATGTATAGCCCTTTAGAACCCTTTAGCATGATAATCAATTGAATAGTTTTTTCTTGGACAGCTGTGTGTCCTGGCCTTCTTAGATTTTGCACTCGGGCTGTGAAGATACAGAAGAGTCTGTTTTTAATGTTCCACACAAGTTTGGCTGTATGTCATAAGAGGACAAAATATATGTCAATACCTGTAAAGCAGGACATTTGTTACTGTACGGTGTACCTTTGATGCTGCAATGTAACAATGTTGATCGCTGGGCTACTTAAGGACATGGATGGACTGATAAATGGATAGACGGATAGATGGTAGAAGGATAAATGGAGAGCAGTAGGGGCATTTTGCTGCATCATTGTTAGGGGTGTAATGGTACACAAAAGTCACGGTTCAGTTCAATTTCGGTACGGTTAGGAGAAGAAATGCAAAACATAAAATATATATTTAAATAGTTACATTTGTTAGACCCCATTTGGGTAATTTGTGTGTGTGTGTGTGTGTGTGTGTGTGTGTTACACTTAATATATAATTTTCTAAAGATATGATCTTAACTGTTCTGCTTATTTGAGCATACTTTAACAAATATCTTTATTTCTTCTATTCTTCATTCAGTCACTTCCTCGATATGCAGAATTGACATGATTTTCCCCTTTTAGGAGAAATTCTTGAAGCTGGACATAAAACCTTGAAGAATCCATAGCGCTAACGTTAACTGCTAGCCATTTTCTAGTTAGCGGCTAATACTAGCACTAGGGATTGTTTAGCATTTTCATGCATGCTCAAAACAATTTCTGGTACGGAGTGAGCAGCCACAGTGGCACTGCGCTAACTCTAGTTTCTTTTTTATACCCCTGGCATTGTTGTGTATGTTTTAAAGTTTAATAATACATATGGTCCCTTAGTTACAATGGTTCAACTTATGATTTCTTTCGATCTTATGATGACGAGAGCCATTGTAATAATATTTTACATTTCGCGCAACAGGCACAGGCAGCAGCATACGATGCCCAAATGGGATGAGCGGATCTCTCGCCCTGTGAGATGCCCCACTCTTGCTAGCGGAGTAAAGTTATCTCAGTGTGTATTTTCCTTCTGTTTCAAACTGTTTCAAACAGCAATTTTGGTTATAAAAGCATGTCCTAAGTATGTCTCCAGCTGGTAGTGAAAATAGAAGAGGAAAGAGAAAATCAGCATGAAGCAGGAAAGACTGTCACAGTCATAGTACCATCTTCAACTTTTAATATTTTTGACTTACGATGGGGTTATCGTAGCGTATTTCCATCGTAAGTAGAGGACTACCTGTAATAATAATTTTAAAATGCACCTAAAGTGTGTGGCCGAGACTAGTCCGGCACTTAAGAAGTTCCTGAGGGAACTGAATTTTACTATGTTTCGAACATAAAAACTATTGCATTCGGTACATGTGTATTTTCGGTACGAATACGTGTACCATTACACCCCTAAACATTGTATATCCTTATATTTTTAAAGGGGCCTGGGTTTGGGATGTTACCTCAAAGATGAGTACTGTGTAAAAAAGGTGATTTCTGCTAGTAGCTTTTGGATTTCTTTATCCTTCTTATGGATTTCTTATTAATGTGTGCTTAATAGTCTGGAAAATACCCATCCAATAGGAATTACTACATGATCTGCAATAGTAAATATCTGACCTCCACTCACTGGAGAATGAAAGATGACATTGTGTTTTAAAATTAAAAAATGTATTTATAATACAAACACATTTTACACCTGGCCTACTGTAATTGAGCACGGTTCACCATTGTTCACCAGAAATCAAGCTGACATTTAGCAATCTGGAATTGCTACAAAACATCTTGTACCTCACTGGATAATAATAAAAAAAAACAACCTGAATGCTAAAATTAGCCTTACATTCTATATCTCTGTCCAAAATGGCTTGGTCTGCTGTGACATGCTGATCTGTAGTGGCTCTGTTCCCTCAGTTTCACTCGGAGGAGGTCTGACTTCAACCATCTGTCTTCATTTTAGACTGGAAGACGGAGCTCTTTTACACAGACCCGAGGTCAGTGTTGTGACTATTCCCAAACCATTAAAAAGATAAAGCTGTAGCTTGGGATGATTGCTCATCAATCACTGCAAAGAGGTAGCGTTTGGTTAGATTGTGTTACGTGTATTTGTCCTTGGCACACAGAGCAATCCACAAACTACAGTGTTATGTAAAATGGTTTTGGAGGGTGTGGGATCTGGTCCTTTGAGATATCCATTTCAAACCTAATTATGTCATTCAGGGCCCCGGTTAGCAGCCTTGCCATCTGGACTAGTTCCTAGTAGCAAATGAAAGGGTCCACCTGGACCAGGGAGCTGTAATCAACACAACATGAGCCGCCCATTCATGGTGTTAATTAAACTGGTTTATGACTTTGAGTTATAGTTAATATTAGTAATGGTAAAATTCACCGATTCGCATCGGTGCCTCGGCATAAAAGTTAATGAAGTGATGCATCGATTTAAAAAAGTGTGCATCGGATGGAAGTTGGCATTTGTATCACATTGCATCATTTAGCAACATATATGCTTTGGTAAAAAACTATTTATATATAATTACTAGATGTGCTATACTTTTATTATTTAGAAAGTGACCAATATTTGATATGTAGATTGATTTCTCCGCGCTAAACTGTTTCTCAAGCGCATTTTCTCAGCACCACTGCTGCTACGTACATATGATGTATCACACCAAAAAAAACTGTACTATATTTGCTTGCATAGCATCATATTTTTTTCATTGAATCGTATTGCATTGAATTGCATTGTGTTGATCCAAATCGAAATCAGATCGCACTGCATCGAAATGGGGTAAATCTTTTCGCATTGCATCCCATATGTATCTTTAATGTATCGTATCATTGGCTATGCATCGAGATGCAATCGCTTCGGCCTCAGTTATGTAGATGCCCATCCCTAGTGTGTGGTTTGAGTGATGTCTCATAATTTGCAGCGGATTGGGCGCTTGAATAAGGATACAATTACTTACAGTCACAAAGCGCTTTTTATGTGTGAAACCTCAAAGTTGAGGGAAACAGGAAATAATCAAAAACATTATTATTTATATTTGCATTTATGTTGTTAAAAAAAAATTCTCCAGCTCTCCCAAAATGTCTTCACATATGTTTTTTCGCGAAAAAATACTCGGCAAAAAGGACATAATATATAAGTAAAACATAAGAATACAAAATAATGTAATAAAATATATTTCTATTACTATTAATGCTTTTAAACATTGGATATTTAGTTTTGGTGGAACTTGTACTATGGTTACACTGAGGTGCACCAGTGTAGACCAATCAGCAGGTGGTGATGAATATTCAAAAAGAAACACTCGTTTCCTGTACCAGCTGTCCACTGTCCGGACCTCTCAGACAGCAGGATTAGACGCCCAGCCCCCTCATTACTGACTTACAATGGGAACCCCACTAAACAAGAGAGGGAAAAGAGTGGAAAAGGCAAGCCTCTCATTAACCAGCTGGGCCACAAAGGCCCTCCCACATATGGACACACACACTCATACACTCGCTCATACTCCCTCAACTCTCTTGAGAACCACAGCCCCCAAATGACAGAAAAGCCGCCATTGTTATTTGTCCCAAGCGTGATTAGGACAGATACGTGCACCACCGAGTGACACAACGAGCACCATTCCTCAGACAGAGATTAAGGGCTTAGAGAAAATCTTGCTTCTCCTAACACCAGCCCACGGCTCTTATCTTCATACAATTACAAGACAGGGTGACACAAGCAAATGACTTGTGTTTCCCATTAAAAAACATTGTTGCATTAGAACTGCTAAATTAATGTTTAAGTACCTGCTGTTTTCTTTAAAAAGCAGCCACTGCACCACTTACTCTTCGCGATGAGGTTATAATGCCAATAACAAAGCATTGCTTTGAGAGATAGAGACTAGCCTTTATTGCGTACTGCAAACTGTTCCATGCCATTTCTGTAAATTAGAGCTGTGAAATAATGTAGAAATAAGAGTCTTCTCTTCTATTTGTTTTTTTGGGAAGTATTTTTTCTTTATTTTAAATATTGGAATTTTCACGTACCAGTGAGGTTTTAATGAAAGTTTGGATCTCAGTAAGTGCCTAAAGGATTCGGTGCAACCGAATATACACTTCTCTTCCTCTGTTCCTCAGACTCCACACAGCACCACATACTCATGCTCAGTGTGAAAGTGGCTTGATCAAACATTCTGTTCTCTCTCATTAATCTCATGTGAAAGTGGCCAGCTAATACAGATCTATCCACCTTTTTAAAGGCGAAATGGCTTTTTTGGATTTCAAGCCATAACACAATAGATGTGTGTTTTACATTTAATATATAATTTTTCAGCATACGTAATATACCTTCCTTCAATGCTTTATTCATTTACTCCCTTGATATGTGGAATTGTCAGGATTTTCTCCTTTTAAGAGAAATTCTTGAAGCTTCCTAGCTAATGCTAGCACTATGGATTCGTTAGCTTTTTCATGCATGCGCGAAACAAATCTTGTTTACAGTACAGAGTGAGTAGCCACGGTAACACTGCGCTAACTTTAGGGTTTTTTTTATATACCCCTGGCATTGTATGTTTTCAAGTTTAATAATAATTATTAAAAATGCGCTGAAAGTGCGAGGCAGAGACTAAACAAACTTGCACTCTGCCACGTCATACGTTCCTGAGGGAAACTCAGATTGTAACAGTGTTCCACACGTAAAAAGGTTTGCATTTGTACCGAAGTGAAAGCCCTGTACTGAAGAATGTACTGTTACACCCCTAGTTTTTCTGGTTGTACATTAATACTGAAGCTATAAAAACTATGCAAGAACAAGTATGGAATTATGCAGTAAACCAAAAAAGGGTTAAGAAACCCAGAATAAGTATTATTTCTTTTGCTTTGTTGAGAGCTTTGCACACTCTTGGCATTCTCTCAGTCGGACTCATGTAGTAGTCACATAGAATGCTTTTCCAACAATCTTGAGGAGTTGCCAGAGGTGTTTAGTGCTTGTTGGCTTCACTTTTTTGACTTTTTGGTCCAAATCATCCCAAACAATCTCAACAGAATTTAGATTTTGCAGCACTCTATCACTTTCTTTCTTTAACAAATTGCTATTAAATTGCACGCCTTTCCTGTGGATCTGCCATACCACACTGTGTACCACACTCCCCCTTTAATAAATACTTTTAGGTATAAACTCATTCAGTAAATTGCTAAAGAATGACATCTTAACAAGGGGGAAATATTTTAGTCTTTATTTTTCTCAAGTAATCCAGATTATATGATTGCAATAAACCAAATTTGTGATTGTTTAAATCTATTTCAAGCTATTTGAAGAAACAAAATGATCTGCCAGTAGAATAAGAAAACTAAAAGTTTGAGTAATAAATAATTAGGATTAATCATCTTATATTTGGTTTATTGTAATTTAAGAATAATAAATATTAGATAGATTTGCTTAGATAATTTTTTTTTTTGCATTGTACAGTATATTCACATAGAAAATGTAAAAAATAAGCGGTATGAGGCTGAGAGTGGTTTGTCCTTGGCCTACTATGTTCTTCCTGCCTCTTTAATTGGAATTTCCTCACCAGTTTAAAACGCAATTAAATTAGCCAAGCTCACAGTCTGCACTTATCCCTTCTTTGTAGAGATTACTGCATCCATGTATGCTCTCTATCCAGTTCATTGATCGGTGCAGCCGCTCACACATCACTACCTGGAAGCTTCACTCTTGAACAGTGTGTGTGTCTATACTGTGCTGTAGCAAATTCAGACATTCTTGCTTGCACCATGTAAACTAACATACACAGTCCTGAATACAAAGAAAAGCATGATGTATTTTTCATTCCCACACACACACGTTTGTTGAAACATCAGCGTCAGAGGAGAGAGAAAGAATGTCAGTGTGTCGGAAAGAACGAGACAGAGAGATACAGGCAGAAACACTGAGGGAGACATGTTTGGGTGTATGTGAGCGAGCGTGTGAGCGAAAGAGAGAAGGATGGCTTGACTGATTTATTGCTGTGTAGTGGATGAGCGAGCCAGGCATTCATTTGAAACTAGTAAGAATGCTAGGGGATACAGTACCTGTTTAATGACCCAGTGCTTTTAAAGTCTGCTTTCAAAAAGGAAAGTTGTTTGCCATGTTGTTGCTTGTTAAGCTGTGTGTCATTAATTTGTTCAGTCAGGAAAAGGTCACATTTACATTAAATGTAAATGCTGCTTACAGTATCTAGCCAGCTACTGTAATTAGCATGGCAGTAGACCAGAGGTACCCCAACTTTTTTACTCCGAAGGGCCAAGAATCAAACTTGAGTGAGGGAGCATAGGCCGAAAATAAATATCGCATGGAAGTAAAGGTTTTTGATACCATTCTATGAAAAAGCCTGAAGAATGCATGCTTGTATATTAATAAAAAAAAACAAAGGTTAAAATCCCTTATATTCTCCAGATGTTATCATAATATAAGCTTGAATTAAAACAAAAAAATTTATGTTCAATTAGAAATGAAGATCTGTGACGATTCAATGCAATGCTCCCCTTTTTTTTCTCTCTTCTCTCTCTCTCTTTCTCTCTCTCTCTCTCTCTCTCTCTCTCTCTCTCTCTCTCTCTCCTCTCTCTCTCTCTCTCTCTCTCTCTCTCTCTCTCTCTCTCTCTCTCTCTCCCTCCCCCCTCCTTTTTTTGTGTTGTGTAAGTTTTATTTTATATATATATATATATATATATATATATATATATATATATATATATATATATATATATTTATATATAGCACATTAAAGGTTAATACAGGCCAAGTTTCGTCCATGGACCCTATTTTAAACATCATTGCAGTAGACTTTACAAAAGACATTCATAAAATTCAATATTTAAATGCTTCTTATAAGTGGCTGGGTGTCCACAGGGTGTTATTTATTTGCAATATCATCATTTTGTCCCCAAAATGACTCTGGAGGAGAAAGTAAATAAGGAAAAAATGGCAGATGATAAAACTCTATAGTGCTGTTTTTTTTTGTACTCAGAGAGAAGACAGCATAAACCGGGTAGAGCATTAAAAAATAAGTGAATTTATTAATTAAATTGAAATAATCATTTTTGGTGTGTGCATATTAGCTTGTACCACATATTAGCGTGTACCATTAGCTTGTATTATAGCAATGTATAAAACTATTGTGAAATTAATGTGTGTTTAGCACAAATAGCGTTTTCACTAGTGACACATTTAAATTTTGAATCCTTCCATATCACAAATGGCTATTACTCTTAGTACCTATGGTAGCTTGCTAGCTAGCTACATACAGTTGCTAGCTATATACATTATTTAACGAGGTAAATCTAGACAGGTCAATTTAAAATCGGTAAGTTGACAGATGAGGCAGTCAGCATATAGTTCAGTTTATAAAACCAGACTAAGATAGTTAGCAATGCCACAAATAAAAGTTTTGCAGTGTTTATGTAATGTCGAAGTCAAGCCTGATTCATTTGAAAGATGAGGTGGCCTCTTGTGGGAGGGTTAAAAGGGATCTTTTGTATTTATTCCCCCCGGATTGAAGTCTGAAGTCATTTGTTATTTGTGTTTTTGTGCAGAACCTTGGATCTTATTTTAGGATTATAAGAATCAAGCTAATGCTTACAGCTGGGCAGTTAATAGTTAAAGATGTTGTTGCCTCTGTGGCAATTGTGAACTCATAGAATGCGTAAATATCTTACCACTGAATTTGACTGAGGAGTAAGTGTTATATCATCAATTAATTAAACAGAAGTACATTTCAGATACTGGTTCTTTGTGTGAACACATGGTGGTAAATAAAGGTTCGAATTATTTCATTGTAATACGACATCTTTCAGCTATAGGAAAGAAATTAGCATTAGCTAAAGCCAAAGTGGTGGTCTTTCTGCTGATATCATGACTGGTCTGAGGAAATGTATTAAAACGTACTTCCTGTCTAATGCTGTGAAAATTAGCTTATAGATCGCTCGCTCTAGTTCTCTCTCTCTCTCTCTCTCTCTCTCTCTCTCTCTCTCTCTCTCTCTCTCTCTCTCTCTCTCTCCTTTTTTTTGTGTTGTGTGAGTTTTATTGATTAGTTATTTACAGTGTCTCACATGATAGATGGCTGAAATCATTTGATCATAACAGAATTGTCTCTCTTTAAGAGTTGAAGAAGCAGTTTGTCATTTTTATATTTTTTTCTGCACATCAACCTGAATGCACTGATGTGTCCTTGTCATTCTCCATCTCTCCTCACAAGTCATTAACTGTTCATTTGTGTGAAATATTAACTGTGAATTTGCCCTGCTTTTTTTTTTTTATTTTTTTTTTTTTTGTGTTTTTTTTTTTTTGTGTGTGTTTTTTTTTTTTTTACAATAACTGTGCCTTGTGTGTTGCTTTCCAAGGACAATTGGCAGAGCGAAATTCAGGGCCAGAAAAATATGAACCAAAGCAAACCTTTCAATAAACCAGTAAAATCCATTAAATTGCAGTACTGATTTTTCATGTTTTTTAGGGATAGATAATAATATTTGGAAATCGTGACTATAATAAGTTTAAAATGATTTAAAGATATATCATAAATTATACATTTACTTATACATTTCTGCTTCTATTGTATGAATAATTAAACAATTATTTAGCTTGGAAAAATATCGTAGGCATTCAATATGTAGTATTTAATAAAATACAATGTGTGGCTTTAGATGACTTTTATTATCGCTGTCATTACGCATAAATAGAAACTGATACAGTACGGTATCTCCAATGAGCATTATCACCTAATTATACTCCAATATGGCCAATATGGAGTAGTTAGGAGACTATTAAGCATTTAATTATAATACATGTGTTTAATAAAAATGCAACTGACAGAGAGATCTTATCATTAGTGTCTGGTCTATTTCTTTTTTTCACATTTTTGATCCCTGTGTAGAGGGACAGCTGTTTAGTGCATACTGCCAAGAGAAAAAAAAATGTTTGAGAATGTAGAAGAGAGAGAAAGACAGTGAGAAGAGGGGTGGGTGGTATTTTGGGGCATGCCATGCCTATGCAGGGTGAGCTGGCTGCTTTGTTGTGTTTGGGTGAAAGGCATTCTGTCTCAGTTAAGCTTTCTTTGTGCGTGTGGTCTCTTTAGACTGTGATGAGACCGCCGAGTCGCACTTTCAGAGAGAGCAGTGGGCCCCTGAGCCTCAGAGAAAGAGAAAGGCAAAGCAAATGAGAAACATGACAGAATAGAGATGTGAAAGTTGAGAGATGATGAGAAACAGTGGTGCATTGTCAATCCAGATTTGACCATTTATAATAAAATCTGAATGCTGGACAGCAGCCCAGATACAAATACAAATAAGACCCTTTTGCTCAGTTAAACTTGGTTTATCAGATAATACACTAGTTAGGGAATCAGAATGTCTGGGAGGTGGTAGCTTAGTGGTTAAGTCATTGTACTTTAGCTCTGAAGGTCATGAGTTTAAATCCCAGCTGCTACTTCTGGGCCCCTGAGCAAGGCCCCTAACCCCATATATATGAGATACAATGTAAGTCACTCTGGATAAGGGCATCTGCCAAATGATGTGAATGGAATATACACACTGCAAAAGCTTAGTCGAAATGATTTTGATAAGCATCCATAATTGAGTTTGCTTTTTATATAATAAATAGTTGAGTTTTTTTTTATTTCACAGATTTATGTTCTTGGCTGACAAGAGCAACTCAAGAACTTTGAGAACTTTAAGTAATTTCATCAGTCTACTGCAATCTCAGGACGGGTTGCATTTAATCGCCAATCACTGCACACCTTAACAATGATGGAACTGTAATGAATGGACATTTGTTGTCAGATGAGGATGGGTTTCAGGACGGGTTTTATAACCGCTATATCTCTAAAAAGCTGCTTTGAGTCAATATCCATTGTTAAAAGTGCTATACAAATATTCATCCATTTGAATTGAATTGAGTGTAGATCATCCGATTTAAACATTGTGCATTTTGAGCTGCTGTTCAACTCACTCAATAAGATAAGCTAAGATAAGATAATATAATATATATACCTTTCATTTGTACCACAGTGGGGAAATTTTCAAGTTACAGCAGTAAAAAAAATAAAAAGAAATGTGCAAATATATGAAAAAAATTGACATACAGTAGTAAACATATATACAATACAGTGTATAAATACAAAAGAAAAAAGAGACCTCCCATAAGTAGTTACACTTCCAAACAAATTGCACATAGGTAATATTGCACATACATGGGTAATATTGTACATCTTTAAATTAGTGTTATTGTACATTTGTGTACTAGTGTTGCAAACAGAAGTTATTTTTGTTATGTTTCCTTTCAGTTCAAACCAGACTTGCCATTGTCCTCTGACCTCACTTATCTGCCATTCATTGCTTATTGGATGCTTTTTTGTTTGTGCACCATTTTGTGTAAACTCTACAAACTGTTGTGTTTGAAAATTTTAAAGAGATCAACAGTTCCTGAGAAACACGAACCAGCCTATTGGGCACAAATGATCACGCCATGATAAGAGTCACTGTGATCACAGTTTTTATCATTCTGCATCTTGTTGTGAAGATTAATTGAAGCTCTTGTCCTATATGTGAATGATACTATGCTGCAGACACAGGATTGCCTGAGGTAAACGCTTGGATATTTGGATCTTTCTCGGAGTCATACAAAAGCCATTTTTATTTTACAATAGTATAGAGTGACAGTCTACAAGTATTGGATCATTGCTTCTGGAGATTATCATGCCTCTTAGAGATTGTATAGAGTCTGATAGTGTAGTGCTATCAGAGAGCAATATCACCAAGCCTGTTATCTGTGATTGTTTAAACAAACAAAAAGATTAGGAGACTGATACATTTGTTATAAAAATCTTCTAATGAACTCTTTACATAGTAGACTAATGACTGTGATTGGATTGTGAGACATGCTGTAAGGAGATAAGCACTGATCTGACCTTAATACCAAACAGAAGTCACTGTGGGAGATTCAGACCTTCATTTTATCTCGTTCGAGCCACTTATAAACTTTAAACGTGTTCATGGCTGCCTTTCAGTTTAATCATTGTAGGCAAAGGTCATTGGAGCACGAGACACATTGGTTTTGGGCCAGTGGAGGATATTTGGCTTAGTCAAGTTTAATTAGCGTCAGAGTCTCTCTAAATGAGAGCGGTCCACTGAGGCCCTATAGGTTAAACGTATGCAAACTGGATAACAGCTGTAAAAAAATGTGTAAGCTGGTTTAATAACAGGGTTTACATGTCTATGGAGAATTGCATTTTTCAAATAAACCAAGTGGCAAATGGTGTCTTGTTTTGTGTCCACTGAATAAGCAATATCAAGTGTTTTTATATGGAGGTCCACAGACAGGATGAAGAAAATGGACACTGGGCAAGTATAGATTCTGTGCCATTCTGTTTTGCTTGTTTTGGATCAGTCTGCAAAATTTCAGTAAAGTGAGCTCTAACCTTTTCACAGTTTCTCACATTTCATAGTTCTCAACCTTACAAGGTTACAGTTTGCTGAAAATTAGTTCACCTAATCAAAATCAAATCTTTTGTGGGACTTCCAGTGGGTTTACAGTTCTACAGTCCTGTCAGAGTATTTACAAAAACCTGTCTGTAGTGAGCTCTACTTTCAGGAACTAAGGTTCTAAGATGGCCAGACACTTGTGACCAAACCCTTCCACAAAATGTCACTCAGCTAGTATTTTTGTTTGCACTTGGCTCTGATATCTTTATTATGACCTTCGTGGTACTATTTCCAAAAAAGAGAAATAAGTTTAACATATATAAAAGAACCAGAGTCATGGAACACGTGTGAGTATGGTTGAGCAAGATGAAAATGTAGTTAATGGCTTATTTCAGATATGAGGCATTCATATCAAGGACTAAACAGGAATGATAAAAAAGTATCATGAACAAAGTAGAAGTCTTGGTATTGTTGGAGACAATAAAAACATGTAAGTTATAAACATATCTAAAATCATTAAAGGATTAAATGTAAAAGGTGTAAAAATTATTTTAAGGCTTAAAATAAAGCATTTCCCGTGGGCTCACCACCTGCAGGAGGGACCGTAAGGGACGGTGCTGTGAGGATTGGGCAGCAGTCGAAGGCGGGGGCCTGCTTAGACTGCTGCCCCCGCGACCCGAATTACGGATAAGCGGGAGAAAATGAATGAATGAATGAAAATAAAGCATAACTCAGAAAATCAGAACCGATTTGCTCTGTATGAGACCTTATACACTACGATGCCAATGCAGTTCTGACAGCTTGACCACCTGAGCTCTTCTATATCACCGTAGGCAAAACTTCTACTACTTAGATTTTTTCCAAACTTCTCCTAAAAATTCTCCCAAAAAAATATTCCAGAAATATATTTACGCCTTTACTACATGTCGTTACTTATTGCTTAATAAGGATACCATTTTGACAATCTTGGTACCTTTCACTTTTCTTTTGCTGGTTGTGTGAACTAGATTGCAAAAGAATGAAGCTTCTCAATCTGCCTATTCATGTTTCACACTGGCAAAAAACACAAAAAAAATGTAACATTTTTCCACCAGTGCTGGCAAAAGCAAAAGGATTAATAGGGCCAGATTCAAACCAATGAGCTGCAGACACATTCCACTGCTTTTGAATAGCTAATTCTCCTTTTGTGATCCTTCAGTACTAATCACATTGAAAGGTTTTGGGTGGAAAAAAATGGGGAAATGGGCCGCCTTCGCCCTTTTAAAGTCTTACTGTGGAAGATTCGACCCCAGGCCTGAATTCATGTCTGAGATGTGGTGCATGACTTGCTGCTGGTTGAGAACAAGAGAGAAAATGTATAGAGGCTCCTGAGTGATGTGCTTTGTGTTGCTATTGGATATGCATAATATATTTGTGCATAATATCAGGGATGCCTAAAGTACACACATCCTTCTCTTAAGTAGAAGTACAGGTACTTATGTTTTGAAAGACTCCCTTAAGTTAAAGTACTGGCTACACTTTTTCACATAAGTTAAATTTAAAAAGTTTGGGCTCTGACTTGTTCTTAACTAAAAAATAGCCATTACCTATTTTAGTGTCATGCTGGTAACTGGACCTCATTTCATATCAAAATATTAATATAAAAGAATATCAGATTTTGTTACCTAATTAATGTATCCAGGCTGAACATCCACCATAAAGAACACAAGTGGAGGAAAGATGATGATGATCAGGAATGTTTCTGCTCTCAGTCATGTTTACATTGCTGACTCCCTCTGTCTTGTCCACGTTAACCCCATACATCTTGTTGCCTTCTGCCTTACTCATTGTTAACTTCATAAACTAGCCTTCATCTGTGGTCTGTGTGAGTCAGGAAATGATACACCAGTGGTAGATTGAAAAAGCCACACAATGACAAGAAATCGGTTGATGGGCTGGTGTGCAATAAAAAGAAAAAATGTTGATTGTGTCAGCAAATAGATTAAAACTAAAGTAACGAGTCTGGTTTGAAAATGTAAGAAGTAGAAAATACAGATATTTGTGTAAAAAATTTAATGGGTGAAAGTAAAAAGTCTGAATAATACAGTAAACAGTAAAATAAAGTACTGGTACCAGCACAATCTACTTAAGTACAGTAACAAAGTATTTGTACTTTATTACTTTCCATCTCTGCATAATATATTATGTGTAATATTGTGGTTGTTATGATTTATAATCACATGCTTGGTGTCACCCAAATGAGGATGGGTTCCCCTTTGAGTCTGGTTCCTCTCAAGGTTTCTTTCTCATACCATCTAACGGGGTTTTGATTGCCACTGTTGCCCCAGGTTTGCTTATTGGGGATAAATACACATAATTCACATATTTGAAATTCTGTTCTATAATTCTTACATTTTGTAAAGCTTCTTGAAGACAATGTCCATTGTAAAAATAAACTTCAATTGAATTGAATTGAATAATATCATTCCATAATATCCCTACCTATCATAGCTTAAGCCTAATAATGGTAACGCATATGCCTTAGAACATTTTTGTGTAGGTTGTTTCAGTGGTGTGCATGCTGTCATTTCTTTAACCACATTTTACTGACACTTATTTACTGACATAGTGAGGCAGTTAAATATGCATGTTTCTTATGTACGGTGGCCGAGAAGTGCAAAACACATTAACAAATCCAAAAACAAAACAACAAATCCAAAAACAAATGAACAAATCCAAAAACAAATTCAGGTAATACAGGTGAATGACAGGTGTCTCGTCCAATCATCGGTAAGTTTCCATTCACAAACTATACCTACCTTTTCCGTTTGTCTGACTTGTCGTTGTGTTTTCGGATTTGTTAATGTGTTTTCGGATTTGTTGTTTTGTTTTCAGATTTGTTATTTTGTTTTCGGATTTGTTAATGTGTTTTGCACTTCTCGGCCACCGTACTTATGACATCTCTTACGACATCTCTTACAAGCGACATTAAGTTTGCAAAGGAAATATTGCCTTCCTTTCAAAAACCATGAATAATTCTGCTCTCTTGGACTCTCTTCCGTACATCGATTCCTGACCTATCAATTCACAATCTGGCAAACACTGTTCATTCGAAATTGTTTACAAAATTTGCTGGATGGTATACATCAGTCTTGCTGCAATTATGGCAGGCAGAATCCCTAATCAGCTTGAATAGTATCTCATACTGGTTCCTCAGTAAGTTCAATGGGTGATACTTTGCCTCAGGCATTGCAAAGGTAATCAATAAAGCTTGCCAGGGTTGCCCCCTAGTTTGATTTGGGAACTTGCTAGCATCAGGCTAGGTAGTGATGACTGAAGAAATAAAATTAAGCACCTGGTGATAGAGATGAGCTTTGTGATGGAGGATGCTTCATCATTTGACATTTATTTACATGTTTGTTTGTTTGTTTGTTTGTTTAGGTTTTGAAGTTTTTTGCAAACTTTGTTTGAAGGCGAGTTTTGGCTTTAAGGCTATGATTTTTAGCATGACTAAGCAATGTAATTAGCAGGCAGTTTGTGGTAACCCCATTTTAAATAAACATCTTCTGTGGGTTTATGTTCAGCAGCTACCTGTATGTCAGTATATTTTGGTCTCTTCCTATCTAAGATATTCCTCCATACAATTTTTCCATCCTGATCTCCTCAGCAGTATAGACGCACTTCTTCCTTTTCACTATGCTGTGATTGAACTGTCTGTGATTGAGAACTGTATGAATTCTCTGTCTTTACAGTATGTAAATACTACTGGCAAATGGTTAACAATAATATTAACTGCTTTTCTAATGAAGCTGTGGGGAGTGGAAGTTCTTCTATGCCTTCTAAAAAGTTCTGACCTCATCCCCACTTAACAACTTTGGGATGAATTGGAACTAAACTAAATGTTGAATGTGATGTTAAAAAAGCACATACAATTCTTTTGGCCAGGTGTCCTCAAACTTTTGTCGCACATTTCATGCATATTTAATAATCACAGAAAAACCTGAAGGTAAATTAAGATCTGTGATATCTTACCGAATACTGTTTTATGTAGCTGTATCAAAAGTTTCCGCCTCAGTAACCTAATATTTGGTTCGCCTGAGGCACTTCCACATTTACTTTAAGGTACGTTCTTTGTATTAAAATCACATGACTCCTAAATCTTCCCTGTCTCTGAAAGAATGAATTATGCAAATTTACAACCCGGTCTTTAAAAGGCTTTTTTTTTTCAAGAACGTGTTTAATCTATTCCTTATGATCTTGTGAATTTCTACTCCTGGTTTAAACTATTGTACTCGTGACTTGGAGTAATGTAAAATGACTTGTATACCTAATCATCCACTTTGAACATTTCTTTCATATTATAGTGTTACAACCCCTATTTAGAATTTTTTTCTTTTTTACCAAGTATTCAATCAGAATGGGTAAATACTTATGCAACCAACAAACTGAATTGTGTAACAGCAAAAAAGAAACATTTATGACAAAGCAGATCAATATCAGGAACATTGAACATCGTTTTTCAGGCTGTCATTTCTGGAAGTTGTATTTTTGTTAAATTCTCCTCTATTTAGGGGTGTTTTTCACATTCCATTAAAAATCTTTTGACTGTGTGTGCAACGTTTCCAGTCTGCCATTGCAGCCACCTGCCCACACACACACACACTCACACACACACACACACACACACACACACACACACACACACACACACACACACACACACATCCAGATACATTTAAACACAGACAGACATTAGTGACAAGTGGGTGTAGTGTAAGCAACATTCTGTCTAACTCACACAGTTTCTGTTCCATTCAGTGCCCTTTGCTTTTTTTAATGAGAAAATTAAAGGTGTTAACAAAAGCAGAATGAATAGAACATAGAGGAGAGAAATTCACATGACTTGGTGTTAGTGAACAAAAAGGACATCTGTGCTTCCCTAAAATCTCTATCATTTTTGTATTATTTGTTTTGCATCTACACAAGTATATCATGGTAGAAACTCCAGATCACATAACTAAATTATTGTTGTAACATCAATCTCCTGATACAGGTACATATACATATACATATATGTACAGTATCTCACAAAAGTCAGTACACCCCTCACATTTTAGCAACCATTTTAGTATCTTCTTAAGGGACAATACTATAGAAATGAGACTTGAATATATTTTAGAGTACCGTAGTTAATTTGCATATAGAGTTAATAGTTAATATAGCAGTATAGAGTTTCTGTCCTCTAAAAATAACTCAACATACAGCCATTACTGTCTAAATATCAGGCAACAAAAGTGAATAGACCCTAAGTGAATATGGCAAAACTGTGTCCAAAGTGTCAATATTTTGTGTGAGCAACATTGTTATTCAGCACTGCTTTAATCCTCCTGGGCATAAAATTCACCAGAGCTGCACAGGTTGTTGCTGGGATCCTCTTCCACTCCTTCATAATGACAAGGAGCTGCTGGATGTTAGAAACATGACGCTTCTCCATCTTCCACTTGAGGATGCCCCACAGGTGCTCCATCACCTTCACCTTCTGCTTCCTCAGCAATGCAGTTGTAATCTTGGCAGTGTGTTTTATTGCTACTCCTCACCAGGGTGTCTCCATACATGCTGGACAAGTTTAGTCTCATCAGACCACATGACATTGTTTCAGTAATTCATGCTCTTGGGCAGGTTCTTTTTAGCAAATTGTTTGCAGGCTTTCTTGTTAGCCAGCTTCAGAAGAGGTTTCCTTCTGGGATGACAGCCATACAAACCGACTTGTTGCAGTGTGCGGCGTTTGGTCTGAGCACTGACTAGAGGACCTTTCGCTTCTGCAACCTCTAAAGCAATGCTGCACTGTAACTCAGTTTCAGGGTGTTACCGATCTTCTTGTAGACTTGGCATCTTTGTGGAGAGCAACAATCCTAATTCTCAAATCCTCAGAGAGTCTTTGCAATGAGGTGCAATGTTAAACATCCAGTGGTCAGTATGAGAGAATTGTACTTAAAGCACCGAATTTTAACTGCTCTAATACAAGATACATACATTTGTATGATCCTGTCAAAAACATGAACATGATGAAAAGGACATGTGGCTTTGCATGATTACACAATGCACAGCTGTTATCACTTAGGGTGTACTCACTTTTGTTGCCAGCTATTTAGACAATAATGGCTGCATGTTGAGTTAATTTCAGACAGTAAATATGTACTGCTATACAAACTGCACATTGACTACTCAAACACATCCAAGTTTCATTTTTGTAGTATTGTCCCTTGAGAAGAAATACTAAAATAGTGGCTGAAATATGAGGGGTGTATTTACTTTTGTGAGATACTGTACAAATACTATTACATATAGATACATATACAGGTCATTTATACATAGGTTAGCATTCTTGTTGTACAACATTGTTGTAGATTATTGTTTTATATTATACTATACATATTCTAATTTTGCAGGCTGAAGAGGTTCAGCTTCTCAACCTCAGGTCTTTAAAAATGAAACAGGACACAGCTGACACATCTACACATCTGTACTGTGACTCAGAAACTTATATTCACAGCAGCATATGAAATGACATCAATTGAATGTGTTCCTCGTGTTTTGGTGCTGTATCTAGGTGGGCCACCAGTCTTTTTGTCTTTTAATTTCCTTGTCTCTGCCAAAATTTGAGATGAGTAATCTCTGGACTCATTGCTCTTTTACACACTTTCCAGCTGTCTGGCCATAAATGACTCAGGAGGCAGGAGCAGGGTGCTATTTAAACTCGGAACAAGCAGGTCTGGGTCGAGGCTTACGTTAAACATTAGTTAGCTCTGATCAGGCGCATCAGCAAGATGGGCTTCCAAAAAAAGGTTCCAGCGCAGGAGGGAACATCGGAGAACTTTAAATAACCACCGTGACACTAACGTTGCATAGGAATCAGATAAACTCATTGCTCTCTCTCTCTCTCTCGCTCTCGCTCTCTCTCTCTCTCTCTCTCCCTTTTTTTTTTGTCTCTGTCTCTTATTTGTTTCATTGTGTTGAAGTAATAAACACCTTCTAACTAATTATTATAAAGAGATCTCTAAAAGCAATTCTGGCTGCAGTTTAGATTTATATTTATTCACTAATGTGTTACTGTTCTGTTGTACAAGCTCATTTACAAGGTCTTGTATGGTAGAGATCATATTTAATCTAAGGCAAATAATTATTATAATTTGTTTTTAATCTCTTGTTATTTATGTTTTGGTTTAAAATTTATGGAAGGAGACTCCAGTGTCATTTCTTTAAAATTGTAACTGTAACAGTCACGTTAATTCTAACTCATGAAAGCGGATGCAAGTCCAGTTGAAGTACAGTCTTTAATAACAAAAATTTTAAGGGAAAAAAATGTAGTCCAGAAAGAAGCAGAATGCCGGAGATGTGCAGTCTAAAGGGGCAAAAACAGAATAGAAAAATGTGAAAGTTATGTGTACTTTAACCACCTCTGTTTATAATTCATCACCAAATACTAGAGGCATTTAGAACAGCCCTAAAAATCCTAACTGTTATCATCTATAATAAAAGTATTGGTTTTTATAGTTACATTTGTGTTTTTCTGAATTTTATTCCAGATGGCTGCAAGGAGACGAGGGAGCCGGGAAACATTTAAGGACAAGAAATCTCTTTCTCAGGTTTGTTTTAAAATCCATGAACGATGTAAACATATTTGCAATTTAACAAGCTTTTTCATATACACATTAGAATGTGCATGCCAACTGGAAAAAAGCTTTGTTATATGCAGTGGTGAACAGTAATGAAAAAAATTTATATCTTTACTGTACTTAAGTAGCTTTTTCTCGTAATTGTACTTTAGTGGAAAATTTCCATTTGGAGTGATTTTTCTTTAACTTCACTACATTTCAAAATCTAAATATCTTCAAACTACTTTCTACTCAGCTACATTGCATTTTTTTTTTATTCGTTTTGATTGCCTTTTGGTGGTATCTACTAAGCACAACTATACAATTCAGCGTCAGTTCAACAGCAAGCAGAACATTTTGAGAGGAATAAATGATGGAAGAAACTTCTGACTCAAACTTGCCACATCACCCATGGCCTTATTTACACGATTTCTTTAAGTAGTTAAAAAGAAACTTTTGGGCTCATGATATATTCAATGGATAGCAATTATCAGTCTATTGATAGATTGGTGTGCTAAGAGTAACATTAGATAAACTGAGTTGATTATGCAAAAGTCCTGTGGTAAAAATGATAATAACAAAATCATAGAACTTTGGATACTTAAGTAAATTGGAAGACAAATTTTGTCCTTTTATTTAGGTGAAAGTTTAAATAGAGAACTTTTACTTATATGGGAGTAATATTTTGCCTACTATATCTCTACTTTTACTTAAGTACTTGGTTTGTCCACCACTGGTTATATGTCATTGACAATCTGAGTAAATGCATTATGTAATAAATAGGTAAAAAAAAAACTGCTACTTTACCTCACAAAGTGGTTTAGTTTTTTCAGTACAATATAGATATGCAGTTAAAAACTAAAATAGAAAGACTGACAGAACAATATATGCACCGACATCATGTTTATTGGTATCTTTTTTAATGAGGTTTGGAGTTTCGATAACACTGCTAATATGATACAGAAGCTCAAACTTGGCCAAGTTTAGGTTTAAATAAAAAAAATTGTTTTTAGTGTGCTTTTTAAAACTAGCCTATATATATACTATATATACTATACTACTATACTATATACTATATATACTATAAAGGAGACATTTGTTAAGCGACAAGTTGGAGCGCTTTGTATAGATGGAGTATAAAATGATTAACTGTAATGAATGGACATTCGGTGTCACCCAGATGAGGATGGTTTCCCTTTAGAGTTCTCAAGGATTCTTCCTCATACCATCTCTGGGTTTTTTTTTTTCCTTGCCACATTCACCACTGTCCCACTTATTAGGGATAAGTTTATAATTATAAGGAACAAACTTCTTTTACATTCTTTCATAACTGCTTTATCTCTGAAAAGCTGCTTTAAAAGAATGTCGATTGTTGTAAGGGCTATACAAATAAATATGAATTGACTTGAATGTAGGTATTAATTAAAACAAAAATTCACAGTCGATTGTAATTACAAGGTTGTTTTAATTTTCAAGCGTCAGAACAATGTAATAGGATCAGAATTCATCAAGCATAATAATGAATAAATAATATCTTATACCATTACAAAATGAACACTGATATCTGTTCTCTGGTGCAGGAGGACAGTGCCGATCTGCGATGTCAGCTGCAGTTCTCTAAAGAAGAATCAGCCCTGATGCGTAAGAAGATGGCCAAACTTGGCCGAGAAAAAGATGAGCTGGAGCAAGAGCTGCAGAAGTATAAATCTGTGTACGGGGACGTGGACAGCCCCTTGCCCCTGGCAGAGGCACCGGGTGGTGGGCCTCACAGCACACGTGAAGCCGAACTCCGGCTACGCCTCAAGCTTGTGGAGGAGGAGGCCAATATTCTGGGCCGGAAGATTGTGGAGCTCGAAGTGGAGAACCGAGGCTTACGGGCTGAAAATGAGGATCTGCGCTGCCAGTATGAACGCGATTGCTTTGGCCGCGAACCTTTCTCCAGTGTGCCTACGTCTCCATTTGGTACAGATGCCCCAGAGTCTGCCAGTGAGATGCGACGCCACTTGCAGTTTGTGGAGGAGGAGGCCGAGCTGCTACGCCGATCTATTTCTGAGATCGAGGACCGCAACAAGCAGCTGACCACCGAACTAAATCGCTTTAAATTCGGCGTTTTGGATGGTGAGGCTGAGGACGTTGAAGGAGGAGGTGCTTTAGCCATGCTGAAGCCTGGAAACAGTGGTGCAAGCATGTCAATGAGTGGCATAGTGTCCCTGCAGGAGGAGCTGAAAACTGCCCGGATGCAAATTAACGAACTGAGCGGGAAGGTGATGAAGCTGCAGTATGAGAACCGCGTACTGATCTCAAACATGCAACGATGTGACCTGGCTGCACACCTGGGTCTTCATTCTGCAAGTCCTCGTGACAGTGATGCCGACAGCGATGCTGGTCGCCGGGATGCTGAGGAGGAAGAGACAGGACGACTTTTAATGCTCCACCCCAAACGAGAAGGTCCAGTGGGTGGAGAGAGTGACTCTGAGGACCTGTTTGAGAAGACAGCCACCTCGGGTTTTGGGAGTGCTGGAAAGGGGTCGGATATAGGTGAGCTCGGAGGGGTGGAACTTACAAAGCGGAGAAGGGAGGACCGTGAAATGCTTGGTGGTATTAAACGAGAGGCCGAAAGGCTGGGAAAGACGGTGGAAAGGCTGATCTCAGACACAAACAGTCTGATCTGTGAGGGACGTCTTGTTGTGACCGGAGCCGACTCCTTGGGGGAGGTTTCTGACTTCAGGGGTGACGGAGACTCAGCTGAACCTAAGCCAGACTTTCAGGTGCTAGATGCCATCAATACTCGCATGCGGACATTCCGGGCAGAGCTTTATGCCTTCATGGAAAAAGTAGAACACCTTGGCGAAGGCCTGAGGGACCGCAGTGATGATCTTTCACCAATGCCAAATCTCACTGAGTCGAGCAGCTTTTTGTCAACTGTCACATCCATGTCACGTGACTCGCCTATTGGAACTCTGGGAAGGGATCTCTCGACAGATTTTCAGGTAGATCATTTTTTTACACAATCTCTCTTCTCCCAGGCCTTGCAGCGTCTCCTGTCACTGCTTCATTAAAACATAATTACACTCACTTTCTGCTGCTTCCTTTTTTCTAAGCTTAGCAAGAATGGCAAAGTGGTTTAATTTTCATCTTTATGCTAAAGAAAACTCTACCTAATCATCTAATCATGCCTAGAATGTGTCCCTTAAGGAAAAATCCAACACAAACCCCAAACTGTTCTCCACAGATATTACATTAATGTTATTGGGTAAAGATAGAATGAGTGCTTCATTCATTTGATGACAGTTTATTCATATTAGTTATATTTAAGGCGGTATTGTTGCTTGTAGACATACATAACGGCATGTCTAAGCATGGTAATCATTTACAGCTTGACAGCCCACAGTGCAGTTTCATTGCTTCAGTCATGGAAAGCATTTCAGCTTGCAAACTCCATTATTTTTTTATTTTTTATTTTATTTTATTTTTTCCTTTTTTCTTCTGAAATCTTTAAATGTTCATTTGCAAACTCATTCAGACACCTTTAGTAAGACATTTTCCCAGTGACGTACATCAGTGAGATGCGTGTTACCCAATGTACCTTGCAGTGTATATATACTTGTGCGTTTGTAGGCTGTAATACACCCACAGTGGGACACTTTTATTTCATAATTTATAGATAAAAGATCCTCACAATCCATCTAGTTGATCTTTAGTTTCTAGACAAAGTATAAACCCTCACTGTATCTCCCCAGGCATTCACAATTGTCCTTTTTTAATTTCTTCCTGCTTGCTTATTCGTAGCTTGTTGTTGAACTGCTGGGTAAAAATCAGGCTTAGGGTCCGGAATAGTACAAAAACGAGACCCTACAAGGGCTTGAACGCATATTTAATTGAACATACTACAACTATTGAAAGCTAGCAAAGAAATGGAAACTTGCTTGCACGCTTGCTAAGAGCAGTTAGCTGTCACTTAATGCTATTGACTTGTAATATAAAGGTTATTGCAATGTTGGTTGCTCTAGAGTGATATATTTAATGGTTTATGGAGCTCCCCTGTCTTGCATAATAGTGTTTTTCTGCGCTAACATATCCATGTCGTCTCTGGAAGCTCTGGTTAATTATCAAGTAGCTGATTTAGCTGAAGGGGTTTCAGGTAAAGCAACAAAATACGCAAGGTTGGATCATACAGTCATTAACCGCAATTAGTTTGATTTAAATAAACCATTGGAAGGCAGTCTACCTGTCTTTATTTATCTCCTGAAATGGTTACTTTTTAGCTAAGCTATTTACCATCAAGTAAAAAGTATAGCATCAGAATAAAAAAATTGTATTGAAAAAGCATCCACCTTGCTGTAATTTCAAATCCTAGGCAGTGCCATAGCTATCCCGGTACTCAATGTTTTATGCCCTATGGATAGCAGGGATGGCATAGTCTCTTTCTTAATCACAGCAACATTAGCCAATAATGGCCATCTGTAATGTCATGTATGTGGAATAGGGTACAGTAGATTGCACTTTTTCTGATTTCTCACAGCCATGACCTGTGTGTTAAACATGATTGTGGTGTCAGATATTAATCAGTAATTTGTTTAGAAGATCCAGAGTATATGGGTCTATTGGCTAAGTATTGCTTCCCATGTGCATGCTGCTTTTACAATATGGCTGAAGTGCACCCACATACACACACACTTGTGCGTGCATGTATTTAGTGCTAAGCATAGCGCTCACAGCACAATTTCGGTTGTTGGTTTTTAGGCTCATGTATCCCTCATTGCATGCGCTTCATAACAAGTGTTTTGCATTCTTTTTTTCTCCTGGCCCCTTTTATCCCTCTTTCTTGCTCTTTCTTTGGCTGTGTTTCTCTCTCTCTCTCTATCGCTCTCTCTCTCTCTTTCTCTCTCTCTCTCTCTCTATTTCTTCTTTCTTTGTGTTTCCTTCAGATGTTTCAGCCCATGATTCTGTTCATTTTCATACTCGTACTCTTCTCGTCTCTCTCCTACGCCACTATTTTCAAGTTGGTTTTCCTTTTTGCGCTTTTCTTCGTCTTGTAGCCCGCTCTGCCGGTTTCTGTCTCTGTGCATTTTGTCTCAATCCATCACGATTCCATTATCATCTCTTACTTTATTGTGCTTGTTAGTCATTTGTTGATTTTCTTTTTTTTGTTGTTTTTATATATTTTAAAGCCGTACTCATTTTTTTGGTACTATTATTTTCAATTCAGTGTCTTATCGTGTAAATTTTCCATTTGTTGTCATTCACCAATCATCTTCATACACCTCCTTTCCCACGTTACCTCACTCTTCACCGGCCCATTCCTGACCCCACCATCCCTGTCCACCCGTTCCTCTCCTCCTCCCTTTCCTCCCTCTCCTCACTCCTTCACTGACAGTCCGGCCGGAGGCAAGAGTTCGAGTGGTCCCTAGGCCGGCGGAACGGCCCGGAGGTGCCTGCGGTCAGTAGATACGGCAGGCCGCACAGTGTCAGAGCCGAGGTCAGTGCCTCGTCCATCTCCTCAGAAAGCGCTGATCATTTTTATATCATGTTTCACTTTAAGCCAGTAAATAAACGGAAGGGAAAACAGGAGCATCTGGGAATGTTTAACAACAGATTTATCCAGAAATATGCTTTGACTGTGAAATCCGAGTGAATGATGCATGCCCTCTTTGTAAGATTTATAGGAAAACTCAACCCTGAACTTATTTGAAATGATCATACTAAATATTTATTATGTCTTAAAAATATGGGACCTGGTCAGTGCTGTATTTATGTCATTCCTTTGACAATATCATCTCTGCTACTTTGATATTGTATTGACGTAACATGTTAAAGAGATGCTAGTGCATTTGCAAATGCTTAATACAAACAAAAAAATTTTTCAAGCACTGTTTAGTGTCACATTTTAAGAAATCTGACAGCAAACCCTGGAATGTGTAACCTAATGCAGTTGAGTTACAGCAGACACTTAGTTGCGCTAGTTAGCACAGGATGACAAGCACGATCATGTTGATGGATGGGTTGAAGCTTTGAAAAAGTGATGTGTTTAATAAGAGAGTAAAGATGCATCACTGTCATTAGGTAAAGATGAAATCTAATGACTATCAGCATGGCAGTGGAAAAATGGTAATTAAAGTAAAAAAAAACAACAACATTAGCATAGCAGTGGACCTAAAAACTCAGAAATTCATTGCAAAATAAATCTTTGACTGAATGTTAGCGAATGCGAAGCCACTGTGGATTTTTCCTCTAATTCCACAGCTACGATAGATTATTCCCTCATTTAAACAGTTAAAGTTCAGCCAAGATATAAATTCACTGTAAATTCAAATAAGGTTTTTAGAGTAAAGGTCCTAAAATATATTTGCCATGACCAGTTCCTATTTTTCAACGAAAACAATTGCAATGATTTAGACATTAAACCATTTTATACAGTATAGATGAATAAAACTGGTGGTCACATGGTCTCACGCCATTGTCCATAGCACACCTTTGTGTTTTGCGAAGATCATGCAACTCACAACTGCTGCTCTCAATTTCAGTTCGCTTTGATTTTTCATTACTCATGCACCCCTCATTCAGCTTACGAGTTCTGGTCTAGTGTGGAACACATTTCCCCTGTACTTCTTGCACTTTGTGTTGTGAATGCTTGGATTGGCAGGTTAGCATGAGGCATTTGTGTAGTAAGTCTGTGCTTGCCTCAGCAGCAGCTCTTTCCTATAGGCAGGTCGAGCAGACTCCCTCCATGAACATGTGTGGTTGTCGTTCAACCAATGTTGTTTTTTTTCTAAATCCTCACACCAATCATTGGAAAAAGTAACTGACCAAAGATTTAAAACATGTCGCTGGTTTTTTTTGCTACTCAAGCCGACTCTTCATTGATTGGCTCGGCATGGACATGACAGTGTGCAAAACAGTGGCCTCGTTTCCCAAACAATGGCGAAGTAAATGAAGAAAAATGTGTCCCTCTTTTCCAATTCCTGACTATTTGAAGCTGTTATGAAGTCTCTTGTGTGTTTTTTTTAGATGTAGTTATGCTGGAAAGCATTCTGAAACCTGGCAACCCTGGTTAATGGTATTAGCTCAAACACAGGCGAACAAAAAATGCACCTATAGTGGCGATTCTAAGCTGCATTTTTTATTGTAGTTGTACTAAATATTAGTCTGTGTGATACATCAAGGGTTACATTTGTGAATCAATGTATTGTAATTATTGTTTTCCTGCTCCACCAAAGTCTATGGTCACGAGCTGCTGCTGGTTTGTTCCATAAAGTGCTTTTGCAATATCGAAATTTCATTGGCATACACAGTAACAAGGCGGAATAGAAGTCTTGAGGAGGATAAAACATTTCGACGTCCTCTAGAACGGTCCCATACAGCTTACACCATCTGTTCTAGCCTGACTGCTGGTATTACCGCATAAGTGCATAACTTCCCTGGAAAATAAAAATCAGAGCTTGTTTCATGGCTGGTGGAGTTGACTGGCATCTCAAATTGTCGCTTCTGCGTTTGTGTCAGTGCATCTGACACCGAGGGTGCTAGGAGAGTGTTATTAGGACACCATCTCCCTACAGAGCCACCAATAAGAACCAGGCCACTCATTGCGTTCCTCGTATGCAAATTCAGAGGAACTGATGTCTAAAATGTGCCTTTACAGTACAGTCAGAGAAATAGGCTATGTGTCATGAGCACTATTGCGAACGCATTCGCTGCGTTTGGATGGCATAATGGAAGGACAATCATGAAAAGTGATATTCCCGAACCTGGTTTGAGAGCTTGTGTTCTGTGTTGCGATGGCGTTCAGTTCCGGGAGCCGAGCCTGTCTGAAGTGGGCACTCCTGCCAGGGAGGCACCATTCTGTCTGGATCCCGACAGGAGGATGAGAGCAGGACAGGAAGAGAGAGACAACCTAGCATCCTCAATCACTCAGGTAGGAGCCACTGCCTGCACGAGCGCACACGAGTCAGGATAAATCATCCATTAGAAGGCCACTGCAACCGTTTTATGCTTGGCTAAAGGCCTTTTTATTCTTTCAGTAAAGTATAGCATGTGTAGCACTTCCAAGTAACACCTGGGTAGTGTGAAGTTCTTGATAACACGTGTGTGTGAATGCAAAAATAATATGAGCACAAAATTCACAATATCTTCACTCTATGCAAAATGCTTTATGTCACAACTCACAACCTCATTGAGGATGGAATATAAAAGGCAATAAAAGTGTTCAAAACTATTTTCAGTGGAAAATAATTTAGACATGAATCTTGCCTCAGTTTCGGATGGGTCTATCTCAGCTGTTTCCGCTGTACAAATCTGATAGGATGTAAATAATTTAAACACCATTGAAACATTGTACAAGCTGATTTTTTTTTTTTACAAATGCACCGAACTGAATATTAGATTAAGCCGACTGGTGAGGTTTTACAATACTGAATATTAAATCAGACTTTATTTGAAGTGCAAAACATCATCCTGCCTTGAATGTTACATCAGTCCTTTTGCCCCTGTCTTTTTTCCCCTAGTGTGCATAAAGTTCAATGATATTTACAGAATTAAACATGATAGGCAGCGTGTTGTAGCGAATAGTAAGACGGTAGAAACTATTTCAGGACAGGACTCCGGGTGCAGTGCACATGTATACCGAATGCAATCCCCTGTTTTCCGTGCTGAACATAGTTAAAATCGGAGTTCCCTCACAAGCATATTAATTAGCTGACCGCAAGTTTGTCCTCTTCGCACTTCGAGCGCTACTCGATCCACACAGAAACACGATTTGTACTGCGCATATGCAAAAACTCAGGTTTTGTGCTGCGCATGTGCCAAATCGCTGCCTTCCTGTCAGTGGCAACATTTCTTACAACCATCTATGGATTATGGATTCTTTTGTTTTATGTACATCTTCAAGAATTTCTCTTTAAACCAGAAATTTCGGACAGTTCCGTATATAAATCGATGGAGTGAATGAATGAATGAATGAATGAAGGAAAGAGGAAAGGAATAAATAAATGTATAATTAAATAAATTGAACAAATAAATTAATTAATTAATTTATACATTTCTTAAATGCAGATAAAGCATGCTAAAATAAGTAGAAAATGTAATATTAAATGTAAAACACACACACACACACACACACTTTTATACACATCTGTATTATCGAAATGGCGTCTAACAAATGTAAGTAAATGTTTCTATTTATTTTATTTAATCAGTTTAATTTGGGCCAATTTAATTGATTACTCAATTGAATCAATATAATAAAAAATTTATTGCATTTTTTTTATTTATACTATAAAGATTATTTAAATTTTGCATTTCTTACGGCTTCTCGTTACCGAACTGTAAATAAAACCCGAGGTACATACCGAATCTTGTGTACTGTCACTCATATAAGATGGCGAGATACAATTACTACCTCAAGGTAACCTGTTTTCCTATAATAGCATGTTCTGAAGTGTAAATTCACTTTGGCAATGTGTTTATAATTGGGGATGTGTTTATAAATGCAGTAAACTAAATCAAATTCAAATGTTATTTGTCACATACACATTCATACAGAGTACGACATGCAGTGAAATGCTTTTTACGACTCTCCAACATTTAAAGGGGATTTCTGTCCCTATAGGAAGAAGAGCTGAGGCATCTGGAGGCACGTCGAGGTCTGGAGCTGCAGGGTCTACAGTCACATGAGCCTGCGTGGCCACAGGAAAGAGCTTCACTGCAACAGGAAGTGCGCCTGTTCCGTCAGAACGCCATCATCGTCTACATGAAGCTGCGCTGGATCCTTATGCACTGGAGGCTCGGGCGCAGGACAGACGCAGATGAGGAGGGAGCCGAGGTCAGGCTGAATAAGGAAATAACATTTGTATCGATGATTAAATAACAGTGCATGGGAAAATCCTGTAAGCTCATGGAAAGTAAATCAATGAAGTTGTTTATCTGGAATGCTGGAAGAATTAATTACGCTGCACAGCGTAATGCGATTTACTGCATACTGCCAGGATGCGGAGCACAAAAACAGATCACGATCATTAATCTATGAAATAATCCCAACATCATTAATTCAACGATAAATCATTAAAAAATTGTATTTTCCTATTAACAGTTTTTTGGTGTTTCAGCTATTATAAGGTAAATCATGATATTGTACAAAAGTTGTCACTCTGTTTGCTCTGCTTGTTCAGTACGAACGGTTGGAAAGCATCCCAGAGGCTGGAAGGGCAAGGGAACATGGCGAGGAAGACACCGAGCGGGAGGACAAAGTGTGTCCCCCAGCTATGTGGGGAGACATCCTTGACCCTGGATCACTTATGCTGTCCCCAGATAAACTCCACTATCAGAAGCAGGTACGGTTGAACAAGCAAAGATGAATTTCCAGAACAGATTGGATGAACAGCAACATTGTGTTGTTAATTGACTGATTCACTTTAAAATGTAGAACAGTTTTGGGTGTGAAAAGACAATTTAAGGCTATGCTATTGCATCCAGAGACATTATACACAATATAAAGGTGTATAATTATACATGTACAATTACCTAATGTGATTTAAGTATAAATTATACTTAAAAATTGTTGCAAAGTGTAACAAAAAAGGAGGGGGGGGGGGGTTATAAATAACTATTAACAGTATTTCACAAAAGTGAGTACACCCCTCACATTTTACTATTTTAGTATCTCTTCTTAAGGGACAATACTAGAGAAAAGAAACTTGGATATATTTTAGAGTAGTCAATGTGCAGCTTGTATAGCAGTATAGATTTACTGTCCTCTGAAAATAACTCAGGTGCTCAATAGTGTTTAGGTCTGGAGACATCCTTGGCCGCTCCATCACCTTCACCCTCACCCTCAGCAAGGCAGTTGTCCTCTTTGCAGTGTGTTTGGGATGGTTTTCATGATGGTTTTTCCCAATGTCTGAAAGAAGTACACATGCTGGACACCTTCTGAGCCAAACAAGTATATCTTTGTCTCATCAGACCACAGGACGTGGTTTTAGTAATTCATGCAACCTGAACAGGTTCACGTCAGCAAACCCTTTGTGTGTTTTTTCTGTAAACCAGCTTCAGAAAAGGCTTCCTTCTGTGAAGATGGCCACGCAAACCAACTTTTTGCAGTGTGTGGCGTACAGTCTGAGGACCTTCCACTTCTACAACCTCTAAAGCAATGCTGCAGCACTCATGCGTCTGTATTTTTTAATCCAGCTTCTGCACCCGGCGCACAGCACGAGGACTCAACTTCTTTGATACCCCTTGTGAGACAAGTTTCGAGTGGAATCCGTCTTGGAAAAACTCTGTATGACTTTAGCCACTGTACTGTAACTCAGTTTCAGGGTGTTACTGATCTTCTTGTAGCCTCTGCATCTTTGTGGAGAGAAACAATCCTAATTCTCAAGTCCTCAGAGAGTCTTTGCCATGAGGTGCCATGTTGAACATCTAGTGATCAGTATGAGAGAATTGTATTAAAGCTCCAAATTAGAACTGCTCTAATATAAGATACACACATTTGTATGGTCCTGACAAGCAAATAAAAACAAGAACACTTAGGGTGTACTCACTTTTGTTGCCAGCTATTTTGACAATAATGGCTGTATGTTGAGTTATTTTCAGAGGACAGAAAATCTATACTGCTACACAAACTGCACATTGACTACTCTAAAATATATCCAAATTCATATAGTATTGTCCTTTGAGAAGAGATACTGAAATGGTTTCTCAAATATGAGATACTGCATACATACACAAGCATATAGTATATTCATAAATTTATCTATACATCAATCATCTATTTTCTGATAGCAACAAAATCAGATTGTACAGTATACAGTACAGTATATAGTACAGTGTAAGCTTTGCCTTCACATTGTATTTTATTCGCTATTTTGGCACTCGGAGCGTGTGGAAGCGAATAGTTAATGGACTGAGTCCGAGCTATCTGTGTGGGATTAGAGCAGTGTTAATTAAAACCTTAGGAGACGTACAGTTAGAAATTGTATTCTGCATAATCTCCAGCACGTTCTCTGGCTTTGGACACCTTCACGCAGAGTAGTAAAGCACACCGTTTATTCAGTGATTCACCCATTAGTAGTCATTTCTATTCCATTCCATTCCATTGGCTTTATGTGGTTTACCTGAGTGCAGATACATCAATAGGTTTTTTTTTTTTATTCTGTAGCAAAACATTTTTAACAGATCAGGTTTATACTACAGGTCTATGTTTTCCATAAGCACGTGCAGAGGCACGGTTTCATGTCCGCATTTACATTTATGGCATTTAGCAGACGCTCTTATCCGGTCATCCAGCAGGCAATGGTTAAGAGCCTTGATCAAGTGCCCAGCAGTGGCTGTGGAATGCTTGGATTTGAACTCATGAGCTTCTGGTCAGAAGTCCAACATCTTACCCACTGAGCTACCACTTTCTTTCTGCACCTGGATCATGCTTAATTATAATGGGCACTTATATTGCTTTCCTTTTGCCTGGCACTCTTTGTCTCTCAGTTAATCTTCCTCGGTTGCTGTCATTCTCGCGGTTATGTTTATTTCGTGTTTTAGTTTTTGTGCCTTTGTATTTCTACCCTTGCGCTTGGATCCACGTGCGCCTCTATAGCATGACACGTGTGAAGAAACTGGACTGCATTATAATGAAATAGTAATAAAACAAAAAACACAACAGCAAAAAAAGCACATTTTTCCAATGTTCTGAAATACTGAAAGACTTTCAACTTTCAAATACTTTCAAAGGAGCAAGTTTGTAAGCTCTTGTTGTAAATACAGTTAATATGGTGAGGCAGCGAGCAACATTATTGCCAAAAACATAATTCGGCCCGCAAAAATATATTTTTTTTATATTATACGCGATTCTTTAAAATAAAATAAAAACGCACATGCAGTATTTTTTGTGGAGTTTAATAGAAATGCTACCTGTCTGATATGCAAAGAAAAAGGAATATAATCTCAAGCGTCTTTATTTATTCTTTATTATCATTCTTGTTTTGCTTAAATGTTAAAATAGCCCTCCAATGAAATGTCAATCACAACAATGGCCCTCAGCCAATTGAGTTTGAGACCCCGGCTGTGGAGGTTTGCACATTTTCGCCTTTGCTTTTTTTTTTAGATTTCTTTCAGGTTTTCTTTAGGCCTCCCAAAATCATAATTAACTGCGCATGCCTACTCAGGGTACCTACAGTTATGCTGTTTTTCATCTTCTCGTCGCTTTTTCTTTCAGGTGGGTGACAGTAGACAGGTTCTTCATGCCCTACGTTCTCTGTTGGAGGAGTTGAGGGCGGAGCTACGGGAGGAGGCTCAGAGATGCTGTCAGTTGCAGCAGACTCTGGCCAATGAGAAAGCAGCATGGGAGATACAGCGTGCTGAGATGAAGAGCCGCATAGCACAGGTGCTGACACACCAAACATGATGACGTACATCAAGATTTAAATCTCAACATGTTGAGATGTAAAATAGAAGTACACACAAAATATGTATGAGCCAAATATGTTAGGTCTGTCTTAGTTTATCAGAAAGAATATAGGATATTTTCATCCAAGTCCTATAAATTTATATGAGCCTTGAGATAATAACCTAATGGGAGTAAGGTGTCAAATTCAACTACTAACCACCTATATTTTATTCTTAAAATCCTTTGGTCGGTAGGAGAAAATGAAAACTAATGGATAGTTGGTAGTATTTAAAAGGCTTTGCTCAAAAAAGTCAAAAAAAACTTTTGAACACAATAGAACTTCTGGGCATTTTGTGTTTTTTGGTTTGTTTTGTGTTTATTTTGAAAAACCACATTCATATTATATACAATGCAATAAGTTTTGCATAATTATTGTTTCTGGTTTTTTTTTTAATTTTTTTTTTATGTCAGACATCTGTTTCTTCTCCGTATTTACCATTTTTAAAAAAAAGCCAGATTCAGCCTTTTTATAGCACTGCAGCTTCCTAATAACACACACTCAAGAATCCAGACTTAGTGTAGCCGGGGTCACTGAGATGAGCCCTACAAGCCCTACATAAAATAAAGTTTAAGAGCCGATTCGCTTTGCAGAGATAAGCAGAAATAAGAACTCAGTTAATGACATGTTTAGATTCGTATTGAAGCGTCTACAATGAGTAGAAGGGTATAAAGGGTATAATGAGAAATTCAAAATATCATGCAGGGCTCAGGTTTTGTGATTTTACTCAAATAAAAGTGCTTGTTCAAATTGATTTTGTTTTTCTATTGTTTTAATAATGATTTATTAGTGAATATTATGATTCAGTTATTCATCTTTACATTAAATTAAGCATATACAGTCAAATAGCAAACAAAACAAACTACTTTACTGATGTGACATTGTCTGTATTGTCTTGTCTTGTCTGTTTTGTCTTGTATAGTCCAAGCTGAATGTATAGTTTTTATTTATGTCTGTACTTTGAGAGTGACTTACAGCTGGAACCAAATTCCTTGGGTCTGTCAACACACTTGGCCAATTAACCTGATTCTGATTCTGATTCTGAAAGCGCTAACTAAGGTTTTTAACTAAATAAAAACAGTCCTAATTATTTGATGAAAAGATTAAAAAAGTTTAAAAGATGAAAAAGTTGTAGTTTTTCCCTGTAGCTGTCTATTAATTTGCTACCATACAAAAGCTTACTGTTTTCACATGTTTGTGTCTGTTTCTTCACCTCTACCCTTATATCAGCTGGAGGAGTCAAAAGGAGCAGCGCTAGTAGGGGGAACGGACACTTTGTGGCAGGAGAGAGAGAGGGAGCAGGAAAGGGAGCGTGAGGAGCAGAAGAGGCTTCTGGCCGATAGCCATGGTGTGGCTCTGGAGCTGCGCTGGAAGCTTCGACATGGCGAGCGGCGATGGACCAGGGAGAGGAACGAACTGCTGGAGAGCTTCGAGAGGGAGAGACAGGAGCGGGAACGCAATGTACAAGACCTATGGCGCAAGATGGAGAAGGTCGGTAGTAGGGGCCACACTGGGTCCATGTTCATGAGCGTAAAGTATGCAGATATAATCAGCACAGGCACATACGTTACCCAGATTTGAAGGCTAAAAACATAAGAAACACTAGAAATGTATACAGGAGAGTTTGAATTTAAACTATTTAAGAACAGAAAATAGTAATGTATAAGCAGTGGTGGACAAAATACACAAAGCATGTACTGAAATTCATCCAAAATTCATCCAGAAATTCCTCCCAAAGGTGTTCAGTAAGATTGAGATCAGATCTCTGTAGCAGGTTGCTTTAGGATGATGTTGCTTTAGCATATTTTGATGAAGCCGGGTTTGTGCACTGGGGCATTGTCATGTTAAAACAGGTTTTGGGGCTTCTATTTCAAGTAAACGGAAAAGACATCTTGTACAATTGTGTGTCACCAGCTTTGTGGTAACACTTTGGGGAAAAACTACATAAAGTGTATAGGAAAGCGACTAAACTTATCAAGTTTGCATATGTGCCCTTAACAATAAAAAAAAACTTAGGATCTTAATACACTTGCTGCTTTAGAGTAAAGTGAAGAGGTTGTGTCATTCTTCAGTGGTTCATATGAGTTCTTTGGTTATTTTTATATTTTGTAACTCATTTCTGTAATGTAATTCAACACAGATCTAAATCTGACAAAATATTTGTACAAATTTCTTTTATTCCACCCCTCAACCTTGCTGTACTGTAGATGCAGCGGGAAATACCTCTCCGCCATTCTGAAGGAGGGACACCGCGGGTTTTTTCTCCTCAGGACAGTCCCTGTAAAGTCCCCAGATCACCACGCTCCCCTCGTGGAGCTCCATGTGCGGTGTCCCGTTCCCATTCGGACTCGGAGGCCACGCTGGAAGAGAGGTGCATGCGTTATTACATTTCCTCAATACATAATTATTGTATATTACACCTGTAGAAAATCAACAGTAGAAAAGAGTACTAAGAATAAGTATTCTCCCATCTGTGTGTATTGGTTTTGTAGGATTTATACCAGAGCATGTAAGTTATATCAAATTAAGCTATGAACTACCTCTGTTGTTCTACACAAAAAGGGCACGACCCAGTGAGAGCCTCTTCTTGGATGCTCTGTCTCTGGATCCACCCAATGAGGCTGAGGTTCCTCCTTCATCCAGGCTGGAAAGTGAGAAGAGGTTCCCCTGTCTCAATGAAGTAAGAAATGACCACAGAGCCTTGAAGGGGTGGATTGTTGATGAGCATTTTCTTGAGTGCACCATGTGTTTGTATGAATGTGTTGCAGGCACTAAATGAGATCTCAGAGCAAGCAGATCCAGTACTGTATCCAGAAGAGGAAATGACCAGTGGCAGCCTGCTCAGGTACTTGGAGAGTACTGTATGAATGAGTGTATTGGTGTATATGTGCTTGTGTGTTTATGCAAAATGATCAGGCATAACACTATGGCATTATAACATTATGACAGGTCAAGTGAATAACACGGATTATCTCTTCATCATGGAACCTGTTAGTGGGTGGGAAAAATTGGACAGCAAGTGAACATTTTGTCCTCAAAGTAGACGTGTTAGAAGCAGGAAAAATGGGCAAGCGTAAGATTTGAGTGAGTTTGACAAGGGCCACACTGTGATGTCTAGATGACTGGGTCAGTGTATCTCAAAAAATTCAGCTCTTGTGGGCTGTTCCAAATCTGCAGTGGTCAGTACCTTTCAAAAGAGGTCAAAGGATGTAACAGTGGATCCCATAGATAAGCTACTGTACTTAAATTGCTGAAGAAGTTAATGCTGTTAATGCTTAACAGGTCAGGACTGTTTTGGCAGCCAAAGAGGGACCACCACAATATTAGGCAGGTGGTCATAATGTGATGCCTGATTAGTGGCCATAAATGTATGCCTGGTTGGTGTATTATTATGTTGTTTTAATTTTACTTTTAATATTTGCCACAGGGCAAAATCAGTCTGCTCTATGAGTGACTTCCAGCGACTGATGGATAGCTCACCCTTCCTGCCAGACAAGAGCAAGTCAGGTGAATGTGGACGGGATGAGGTGACTCCACCCTTATCTCCGGACGACCTCAAATATATCGAGGAGTTTAATAGCAAGGGCTGGGATCTCTCCAAATCCCCATTGTCCTCCTGCCCAATTCCTGGCCCTGTGCTGCCCCCACAGGTAGTGGAGGCATGGGTGGAACGGGCAGATACCCACAGACCTATCCCTTTGTCGTCAGACACATTTCAACCAGCCGCATGGTACTTGACCACAAGTGCCACACTAACTACCAATACCACAAGCAGCCTGGAGCACTGTCAGCATCTGGCTGCAAGGGGCTCCCCAGTGCCTGACCACTTTGGTGTGCGTGTCCTCCATAGCCCCACTCGGGCAGAGAGGTTAAACCCAGGACCGTTAGATCAGGAGTATGCATTATCCAGAATAAACAAAGAAAATGAAGGGGAGGACATTTTTGGAGGAAGGTGGCCATGTGACTTTAGACATTTAGAAGGTGGTGAGCATGCAACTCTGTGTACTGCAATGGGATACACATCCTCGCTTGAGCTAGAGCTTTCTCGGAATCTCAGCGACGACATGAAGGAAGTGGCATTTTCAGTTCGGAATGCCATCCGCTCCAGTACAACAACTGGAACCAGTCCTGCCGACCAGCAAATGCGTGATGCAGCATGCCAGACAAATAGCTCAATGACACGTGGCACGCAAACCATACAGGGTGTAAATGTGGCACTGCAGACCATCACCAGCAGCCCTCGTCGCTGCCTCACTCCAGTTTCCTCTCCCTCGCGTAGCCTCAGGAAGGCACAGTACTCACCTGCCACGCAAGCCAAATTTGAACGGTCATGTTGTTCCCCAAAATATGGATCACCAAAGCTCCAGCGCAAGCCCTCCTGTACCAATACTGTGCCGGGAAAATCAGAACCCCCTGCCAGCTCACCCAGAGCACCAACGCCCACTTCTCAGTCTCTGAAGGGCAACAGTGAGTCAGCATGGGCACGTTCCACCACCACTCGAGACAGCCCTGTTCACACCACCATCAATGATGGCCTCTCCAGCCTATTCAACATCATTGACCATACCCCAGTAACTTTTGACACAGCACAGAAGTTCAACAAGTCACCCAGTCGCTCCAGGCCAAATGAAAGTGGGTCTGCAGGTGCTTCAGACCCTAAGGCAGTCAATTATGGCACACCGCAGGACCTCGCCAGGCCCCCCAGGGGTCGCTCGCCCAGCCCTATCCAGCTCATAGTGGAATTACAGGGTGAGAAGAACCCAGAAACAATTAGCATCAGGCAAGACTTGTCAGCTCCACCGGGTTATACAATAGCAGAGAATGCAGCACGGATACTGAATAAAAAAATGTTGGAGCAGGGCCTCAGGGAAGAGAAGAAACAAGGTTCAGCTACGGCAGCACAGAGCAAAACAGGAGAAGCAGACAAGCCTGGATGTATTGAGGTAACAGTGAAATGTTCACACATTCTTAATTCATTTGTTCTATCCGTAATAATTACAACAACTTTAAGGCAACTGTGAGTTAGGAAATATTTTAGCACTAAGTGGAGAAAGCTAGTGTCTGGTTTTGTCTTGTCATGCAGATGGTGCAGACTGAGAAAATTTAACTAATCACAACTGCATGTCTTTGTGTGCCACTGACTGGAAAGCATGAGACAGAGATGCTGTGCTGCAGCTTATTAATTAACAAAGGCTGCTGCTTATGGTTTTTTGCGACTGATTTATGCTCAGCTCCAAGCAGCTAATTTTGTAGCTAATGTTGGTGGTGATGGTAAAAAGACTGTCCATTTGGATGACAAACAGACTGAGTAAATATATAAAATGTCTGTCAACAATATTGTAGGCTAGCAGCAATTGTAAGGGAAACACATTGCCTTGGTTTTAATGTGTTATTGGTGTAATCTATGTAATCAAGCAAAATAAACAAGAAAATCACTACAGTCTGTCAATGGGATATGGAAAAGGGCTAAACTTGATCATATTGCAGTGTGAGGTGGTTATATTTAGTGACAAAAAGCTAGCAGGTTTATCCTGAAAACATTACAAATTCTGTTCCACATTTGCCACATTTAGCAAAACAGATAGCTTAGGTCAGGTGTCCCCAAACTACGGCCCTTGGGCCTAATACAGCCAGCCCCCACATTTGGAACGGTAACTCTGAAGAAACAGAGACATATTTTGAAAATGTTAATTTTAAATATATGTTTTACTCATATCATATATGTATTTGTTAATAAAGGTTGGTTTTTAAACTAAAATTACCTGTGGTTAATAATAGAGGTCAACAATAGTTGATTAGTGGAACTATAGGCTATCTGCAAAAAAAATCAATTTCGATAGTTTTTCCGGCTTCTGGTCTGATGTCATTACAAGAGTGGCCTCTAGAGGTGAATCACTGACTGCATTATGTATTATGTAATAATTACTGTATTATACTATTTGATAACGTCATCTTCTTTACTACCGTGAAAGGAAACACATACCATAGAATGTTGATACATAGATACAGTAAACACAGTATAGAGTTTATGAATACTGTGGTACACCATATACTCAGTATGTTTCTTCTCTGAATGGACAGTGAGGATGGTCATGCCAAAACCCCGCCTCACCCCTTTTACAGGTCCCACAGCAAGAGGAGTGGACTTCCTGTAGCCTGCAGTGATGTTTCTCATGGAACCTGATCACACAGCCTGTTTTTTTTTTTTTTTTTGCCAACATCTCCTGTATACAGTATTTGTGAGATTGTATTTTTTGTGCTGATTAGTGTTTTGCCATGTCTCCCTCTCCGGACTGTCTCCAGAACCACACTGTCTTACTCACTGCTCCCTGGGGACTATAATGGCGCTCGCACGCCCGAGCCGTCCCGTAAGTTCCTCTTCTATGATGTTTACCCTCAGAGCGACCTCACCGTGTTGTGTCCAACTGTGTTTTATGGATCTGCATGCCACATCATTCTCACAAAGACAAGGTTTCGGCAGCCGGGAGCTGTGGGATATATGGTGTGCGTTATTTTTGCCTCACTTTTAAAACATCATGGTGTAGGTGTGAGCATGCATATCATCGTCTGAATAATTAATTCCATCAGTTACTAAAAAAAAGATTCATCCAAAAAGCTAGCAGCATATAGATTTTATTTATATATATATATATATATATATATATATATATATATATATATATATATATATATATATATATATATATATATATATACAGTATATATACAGTATACAGTACAGACCAAAAGTTTGGACACACCTTCTCATTCAAAGAGTTTTCTTTATTTTCATGACTATGAAAATTGTAGATTCACACTGAAGGCATCAAAACTATTAATTAACACATGAGGAATTATATATGGAATTAAATTCATAACAAAAAAGTGTGAAACAACTGAAAAATGTCATATTCTAGGTTCTTCAAAGTAGCCACCTTTTACTTTGATTACTGCTTTGCACACTCTTGGCATTCTCTTGATAAGCTTCAAGAGGTAGTCACCTGAAATGGTCTTTCAACAGTCTTGAAGGAGTTCCCTGAGGGATGCTTGGCACTTGTTGGCCCTTTTGCCTTCACTCTGCGGTCCAGCTCACCCCTAAACCATCTCGATTGGGTTCAGGTCCGGTGACTGTGGAGGCCAGGTCATCTGGTGCAGCACCCCATCACTCTCCTTCTTGGTCAAATAGCCCTTGATGCCTTCAGTGTGACTCTACAATTTTTATAGTCATGAAAATAAAGAAAACTCTTTGAATGAGAAGGTGTGTCCAAACTTTTGGTCTGTACTATATATATATATATATATATATATATATATATATATATATATATATATATATATATATATATATATATATATATATATATATATATATATATATAATAAAGATTTCTTAATCTCATACACCATTTGAGATGCCATGAATGACACTCACACTGGCATTATACAATAGGATATACTGCTAGCTTTTTGGAGGTTGTGGATAATTAAAATGACCCCATTGTGTTTTTAGTAGGTTCTGCTATGCCTCTTGTGTGTACGATGTTGTACTCCTCCATATCTATGCTTTTTTCTTACCTCTTTTACAGTTCTTTCAGTGGAGGCCATATTAAGAGGCAAACTATGCCTACATAAATGACCTCCTTCGAAGACTACACACTAACAATTTCTGCTCTTTTCTTTTTTTGTTTTACCTGCTCTCCATGTTGTGTAAAATTTTTACACTGTGTCTATCATTGCTGCATGCAAATAGATGATTCGCTGCTGAAAAAATAACAGCTTAGACTAGCATGAAGTCAATACTGATCCAAGCTCGTTGACTAGCAATGGCTTTCTAGCTTTGCTGGTGCAGATAGCATGGTCGGGCTGGATTTTTTCAGGAGAATCATGTGTATCGTGTGTAGCGCATTTATAGCAAAGTAGACTGACTACTTGGTCTGCACCTCAAAAATGAACCCCTATCTCACAACATTAGTGAACCACCCTTGGGAGACTGCAATATCAGTATTAATAGGCTTTAGTGAACTCTAAATGTGCATAGCTGGTTTGCAAGTGCTGCATCTGTTCAATATCAAAATTCACAAGTCACAACCCGTGTAATATTTGGGTAATTAAGTGATTTTAAAGGCTTTTTTTTTTATTATTAATCTATAATAAATAATTGTTTGAATGCCAAAAACCTTATTGGAATACTCTCTTTAAATAATAGGAAGGCACAATTTGAAAATACTCTTGTCCTTAATATACTAGCTTGCTAGCTGCTAGCAAGCTAACTTGCTGATGTCGGAGCACACACACCATGAGGTGGATTCCATCATTCATGTAATTTACCCTCCAGAATTCATTATATATTTATAACAAAAACTATTTTGTTGGTCACTTATATAGCTAACTTAGACAAGTTAGTCTCTGTTTTGCTAACTGTAGGTATAGCATGCATTTCTCACTGGTAGACTTGTCTGTTTAATCTGATTATATATTAGCATTGTTTTTTTTTTTTAGCTGTTTATGTGTAGCAAAACCTTTTAAAAAAGACAATAACACTGAAAAATTTTTTACTAACTTATGTTTCTTCAGCAAAGACTACTATCATACAAACTGAGCTCACACATGCAAATCATTTTTAACAGTATGAAGATTGAAGTCTTATTAGAAAAGTGCTCCATCTACAGAACGCCATCTAGAATTATTGGCACATCCTTTTTTATACATATTTATTCAATTCAAATGTTTTTTTTATTTTTTTATAAGGACCACAGGTTTTCAGGAGAGTTTCAATATGGAGACTTGCTGCTTTTAGATTTAGTGTTCAATCGCACCGTTTTAATCCGTCACTATGTCGATTGCACAACCTGATGCTCACGAGTCTCGACAGAACAGATCAAGTGCAATTGTCCTGAAGTTTGCAAACAGTTTACAGTTTAAAAGCACTTCAATAAACTATACCATTTTCACATGATGAGGATTATACAGTTTTTGCATACTGTACTGATGTTTCGCCCTCATCCGTAACACCTATGTGCTCGTGCATCACTGTGGTACTTCCATGCCGCACAAGCTCAGCTTTGCATTACTTGCAGGTTACAGTCTTCTTTGTAATGTTTAATATAAAATACTCCCATGCCTTGGATAACTTGGGATGCACACTTTTTCTTGTTGCCCGTTGACTCTGTACTGTTCGGCATTTTGCTAGTGGCAGTGTTGCCGTCACGGAAAACCGTATCTTGAGCAGCCCAACTTTCGATAACGGCATTCATTGACAACAAATTTTGTAATCGGTTATTATGGATTTTATCCATTAGTTGTTGTAGCCCTCTTTTGGAAGACCACAAAATTTTTATGTGGGCACCTGCTCAATATGTTTCTAAAGAGCCTTGGTGAGTTCTTTTTCTCAAGATGCTCTCAGGTAGGGTTTTTTGCAATGCATCCAAACAGCTCATTATGAGTATATTAAAAACTAGCTGTTGGTTTCATGACAAATTTCCAACTGTTTCAGTCGTGAAAATTTTGGCCATAGCTGCTAACTGCTAATCTTTTTTTCCCAGCTACTTTCTACAGATCTCTCAATGAAAGTTCTTCAAGTTTGGCAATCAATTTGGTGCACATATTTTTGAGGATGCTACATTTAAAATACTAGTTTTGTTTCAAATATAAATAGTTTCTTCTCTTATTTGAGGGCATAATTTTAATATACTGTATGTTATTTTATAAAAATTTTTGGCCCCTTTTTAAAATTTTTGCCAATCTGATTCAGCCATCCGAGAGATAATTTGACTATTTAAAAATCAAAAGACATGGTTTCTAACAGATGTAGCACGCAACTCAAATTTCTTATAAAAATGTTATCGGAATTATATTATATATGTTATTATATAATTTTATTTGGTTATGTGTCATCAGTCTCCCAAGTGTTTAAGACTTATTAATACGGCATCAGCCGCTACAGCATCAGTCTCTTCTTGTGTAATGAAGTGATTTGCTTTGACACACTTTATCAGGTCAGATGTAGTGTTACTCTCTCTCTCTCTCTCTCTCTCTCTCTCTCTCTCTCTCTCTCGCTCTCTTGCTCTCTCTCAGACTGTTTATTTTTAGCAGAAGTAGTTTATGTTGTGTGTATTAGATTTCTCTATCCTTCATCTGAAACAAGGGCCCTGAAGAAATGTAATAACAACAGAGAGACACAACGAGACTATAGAGTACCAGACTGATGAAAACCGAGTGTCTTTCTTCAGCTGGAATGGGATTTTTTTTTATGGGAAACTTCAGGGATGATTTGAATTATGATGCTATTTCTGTGGTTTGGTCATAGTAGTATTTTCATAGAGTAGATCCTTATATTATATTGAAGTTTTGATCAGGGCTGCACAATATAATATGGGGAACATAATGAGTTAAAGACGTGTCTGCATTACCACGATAAATTGTTTTTCAATTACAACAAACCACAATTTATCAAAAACGCCCACAGAAACCTCACAGTATCTACAATCTAATTTGCACATCAAATTATATTAAAATTACAGAGACCAAAATAGGCTTTACTATAGATTAATTTTTCTTAACTAAATCCTTTAAATTCATGTGTTTCCTTCCTGAAGGACCTTCCCCGATCGCCAGTGGCCCCGCCCCTGGACTCCTGTTTCCTGCGCCCGGCGCGTCCTGCCAATCGCCGCCCTCCCTCTCGCTGGGCTGCGCGATCTCCTTCTACTTCACCCAACTACAGAGACCACACAGAAAAGTTCCTTTTCCCTTCACCCCTCAGATCTGCTCAAACGATCCCAGAGCCAGAGGAGTCCTGTCAGGAACTACCTCAGCACACAGTCTGAGGAGATCCTGCACCAGCCAAGCCTGCTCACTGCTCAATCCTCTCCTCTTTTCTCTTTCAATACTCTTCTATCCATCTTCACCTCTTTTGCAATTGCCTCTAGACTTCTGGATTGTTCTCTTCAGATCTGTCCGGTTATCATATGTCCTTCTCATCTCCTTGCCTGTCATATTTTCTTTCTGTTTTCTTCCCATCTCCTGTTCAATCTGTTTCTCCTCTCTGTTTTTTCTTTTCAATCCCTCTTCTATCATTTCATCTTCACTTTCTGTTCTTTGTGTTTTCTCTTCATTATTTCTCTCATTATTTCTGCTAATCTTATTTGTCCTTCAGTATTTGCTTTTCTCCTCTCCTACCTTCCTTTTCATCTCTACTTAATATCCTCTCATCTAGATTATTTACTTTTTGCCCTCCACCTCTTTTTTCTTTGCTCCTCACATTCTTGTTTTTGCTTTGCTCCTTCTTGTCTTTTCATCTTTTCTGTTCATCGTGTCTTCCTTATCATCTTTCAATTTTTTTATATATATAAAAATATATTCTCTGCACATTCTCCTCTTCCTTGTCATTATCTGCTCTCATAATCTACTTCTCCTCCACTAACTCATCTTCACCCCTATTTTGTTTTCTCCTTCACTTTCTCTTTTGTTACCGTACTCCTCCGTTCCTCCCCTTTTTTTTCCTTTCCATCTTCCGCCTCTCCTCTTTTCTCCTATTCCGTCTTTTTTCTCCTTAAATCCAGCCTGACCACACAAGCACCACCAGAGTGTTGAAACATTCTAGCCCTTCACGCCCTTCACATCCTCGGGGATGAGAGAAGGACGCCGTTCCTCGAGCACCAGCCGACAAGCAACAACCTTCTAGTACTTTCTGTGAGAATTCAAGGACCTCGAATGTACTGAAGCAAAACAACACAACCTACTCCATCAGAGGTGCCTAAACTAAACACACTTGATATCTCAATGGTCCCTTATACATGTGTCTCTGTGTATATGCAATACGTAAGAATTTATATGTGTTGGTGTTTGTTTTTTTTATATTCTGGGGAAAAAAACGGATAAATGAATTTGTCTCAATGTTTACATGTTGAATTCAAATTTTATTTTCGTTTAATTTTCTGGATTTTGTTTAATTTTGCTTGTGGCTTCACTTTATTTAAATATCCACAAAAAGACGTTTTATTTATTTTATATACTGGGAAAAAAAAAAAAAAAAAAAAAAAGCGACAGAAGAACAGAAATCCGTGTCAGGGAACTATGAAACATGATGTCAACCACACTGACGTGTTTATTTACGCCAACATTTAAAGCTGAATGTTTCAATGCACCACAAAGGGAAGGTCACTGGCAACTGATTATCCTTATGCATATTTTCCTGCATAATTTGATCTGCATGCCTTTTGAACCATAGCACTTTAGTGCATGATATTAAATACGCTGTTGTACCTTGTGCTATATCACTATAAGACAGCCCTATATACAAACCCTCTCTCACACACACACACACACACTCACACACACACACACACAAACTTAGAAACAACTGTCCACAGTGTGTAATTTTGTTACCATCAAATTTACACAGGTTAGACCACTTTTTAAGTCGCTTATTGTACCTATTGCCCTGTCTTTGTATAGCTGTTAATATATTTACATTCTTTTCTTTAATTTAAAGGATATAAAATGGGATTGTAAAAATCTATATATATGATGAATGTTTTAAAATAAGTTAGTGTCTGAAGTCTTATGAAATAAAGTCTGTTTAATTGGTAATAAAAATGAATGTTAATTTACAAAAATTGTGATGTTACCTGAATGGATTCACTGTTCTGTTGTAAAGAAAAAACGTAAAAATGATAGAAAATGATCACAGAGAGAGAGAGAGAGAGAGAGAGAGAGAGAGAGAGAGAGAGAGAGAGAGAGAGAGAGAGAGAGAGAGAGAAAATATCATTTACATATACAGAGCACAAATTCATAAACTATACCATTATTTTCACTGGATATGTTTCTATATACGATGTGTTAGAGTTATAAACGTTATATAGCAAGCTTATTATAGTTATTGAAAACTACCACAAAAACTAAATCTATTAATGCTAAAGTTTGTTGTTCAAATAAATAGGTACGTTTCCAAAAATCCAAAAACTAGACTGGAACTATAATGTGCATGAGTGCGTGCATGACGAAGCAACAATTTTTTTTTTTTTTTTTTTTAGTATTTATAGATTATTTTACCATCTATGTCACATAATAACAAGGAGAGCAAATGCAGATTGCAGATAACAAATAATAAAGCGCAAATATACAAAATAATTTCAATAAGAACTCAAGAGAGACAAAGAACAGCCTGAACCATGAAACAAGACTTTAGAGATTTTTATAGTTTGTTAGATATTAGATTAAATTACCTTTTAAACATATTTTGTTAAGTATAAACTTATAAATATAAAGGCTTTTGCCATATTTTAGATATTAGAAACAAAAAATGCTAAAATTAAACACAAGTACAAATAATGATTTTACGAAAGACAGAAATGAAATCAAACACTTAAAACTCCTAAAATACAAAATGAAATAACAATAAATAAACTAAGCCTTTATATATATATACAGTACAGACCAAAAGTTTGGACACACCTTCTCATTCAAAGAGTTTTCTTTATTTTCATGACTATAAAAATTGTAGAGTCACACTGAAGGCATCAAGGGCTATTTGACCAAGAAGGAGAGTGATGGGGTGCTGCGCCAGATGACCTGGCCTCCACAGTCACCGGACCTGAACCCAATCGAGATGGTTTAGGGGTGAGCTGGACCGCAGAGTGAAGGCAAAAGGGCCAACAAGTGCCGAGCATCTCTCGGGGAACTCCTTCAAGACTGTTGGAAGACCATTTCAGGTGACTACCTCTTGAAGCTCATCAAGAGAATGCCAAGAGTGTGCAAAGCAGTAATCAAAGCAAAAGGTGGCTACTTTAAAGAACCTAGAATATGACATTTTTCAGTTGTTTCACACTTTTTTGTTATGTATATAATTCCATATATAATTCCACATGTGTTAATTCATAGTTTTGATGCCTTCAGTGTGAATCTACAATTTTCATAGTCATGAAAATAAAGAAAACTCTTTAAATGAGAAGGTGTGTCCAAACTTTTGGTCTGTACTGTATATATAAACTTTCTATATTCGAAAATATAAACTGTATATATTTATTTTATAATATTTAAATCCTAGGTTGTTTTTTCAGTAAACACTGTCTGCCATTGCACAATGTAAATAATATGCCTAGTAAAATATTTCTTAGTATCAGATACACCACAGTTTTGGTTTCTGTGTGTAGTTCAGCAGGTGGTGGGATTAGTAAAAGACCATTACATATAATAGATTAATAAAACCTATGAAGATTAAAACATTCCAGATTACATAGGGTCAGTGGCATCAGTACCAGAATCTCTTTATTTTGCAAAGTATGTCACACCTACACTATATGGGCAAAAGTATTGGGACATCTAACCTTTCCTGCTGTATGTGATTCGTCCCCAAACTGTTAGCACAAAGTTGGAGGCTTTTGTACAGGATGTCTTAAGGTGTAGTAGCATTACATTTTCCTTTAACTGTAACTAGGAAACCCCAAACCTGTTCCAGCATTACAATGCTTCTTATTATTCCATTCACTATGTTAAGTGAGTCATAAGTAAGATATATATTTTTTTGATTCAATTATACTGACACCAGTAAAAAGATAGAAAGGAAAATAAGTAAAAGAAAAAAGGTAGGTTTTAAAAGATTTATGAAGGAGAACTTCAAATTCATAAATTCCTCATAATGTCATTCTTCTAAGCTGCCCTCATTTCAACTTCTTCTGACCCATTTTACCATATAAAGTGTGATATTGTGCCAGAGCTGTAGAATCCAAGGTCTGTAACTGAAGCTATAAGTCAGAGTGAAGGGAACATGTTTCTCTGAGATAGAGGGAGTGGGTAAATTATTAATGTGGTGCTCAAAGCGATGAGCAAAAAAAGATGTTGAGAAACGACAGCTTTGACTCTTCACTGTGTAAAGTACAGCAGCTGAATTATTTTGGCCTGGGAGAAAGAACAAGAGTCCCATTTCCTAAAGGTAAAATAGAGAGCTATGAGGAATATTTATTGTAATGTCTACCAACCAACCAACCAAAAGCCAGTTCCATGAAGATATGCTTTGCATGGGTTGGATTGAAAGATCTCCTGCTATGGAGTTCTGACCTCAACCCTATTAAACACGATGAGTTGGAAAACTGACTACACCCCAGGCCTCCTCACCTCAGCACCTGACTTTACTAACACAATTGTGTCTGAATAAGCACAAATGTCCACACACACACACTTCAAAATCTAGTGGAACATCTTCCCAGAAGAGTGGAGGGAATTATAAGAGCAAATTGGGACTAAATGTGGAATGTGATGCTCATATAGCACATACCATACTAATGACTAGGTGTCCACAAACTTTGCAATATTGTCTATCTATCTCTAATCTAATCTAATCTAATCTAATCTAATCTAATCTAATCTTATCTATCTATCTATCTATCTATCTATCTATCTATCTATCTATCTATCTATCTATCTATCTATCTATCTATCTATCTATCTATCTATCTATCTATCTATCTATCTATCTATCTATCTATCTATCTATCTATCTATCTATTGTAATGCACAGTGTCAATGATATTGTTCCTACACTATATTCACTACAAATGTCCTTATGGGTATTCGTTACTTGCTAACACTTGCTAGCTGTGTTTGAAATGGCATATCTGTAAACTGCCTACTGTGTCACAATTTACTACATTTTGAGTCAATTTGGAAAGTTTGAGCAGGCACACATATTGATTAAGGCTGCATGGGTCGTTTTATTCATATCCTTCAGTTTTTATTTGTTTAGCACCTTAAACAATAGACATGGCTTATCCCTATTAGCAAGCCAGATGTGACAGTGGTGTGTAAAAAGAGGAAAAATCGCTTCAAGTGACTTTAGGAAGAAACCTTAAAAGGTACCAGACCCAGAAGGAAACCCATCCGTGTCTGTATGACACCATATGGAGAGAGAAATTATAAATAATTATCTTCCCTTGGCCCCTTAGTAGAAGTAGTAGAAGGTTTGGGCTCCTCTTCTCATTGTAGGATGCAAAATATTATATAGATCGCTTAAGGTGTATTCTAGCAAATTTAGCTTGAATTCTTTATGGAACTATTTATGTGGAAATATTGATGTTGTTTGGTATTATGCATAGAATAGCTTACGGTATACGTTAATTGTTTCGGTACAGATTTCACTATAAAATTTCATGACCTTTGGATATGGTAGACAACATGCCAGAAATACAAATGACCAGAATTATAGCAATAGTGCACTATGTATTGCATGTAGTGTCGTTTTTCTATGGAAGCGATTTCTTGCTATAGCTTGAAAAACTTCACCTCCCAAAATCCACCAGTTCTGTTTTTGTGTCATATGACCACAGAGGGTTTTTTTTTTTGCAGTCCAGTCGAAGTACCTCTGCACTATGAGTGTGTGTATATTTTTAGTTTCAGAACCCAGAAAGCTTGTGAACTGAGAACTGTGTCATTATCCGTAATGTAATGTAAATAAGACTGTATGCGTTCTCTTGGCTGTGTCTGTTTTGTAGCAATCAGTGGTGCATAGCATTGTACAAAATCAGTGCTGCTACAGAGCTGCTGTGTGTGTTTGTGTGTGTGTGTGTGTGTGTGTGTGTGTGTGTGTGTGTGTGTTTCTTGCCTGCTGCTGTGGAGGTGTTGCTGACGTTGCACGCTTCACCAGCTGTCTCTTTATTAATTGTATAAAAAACTGGTGCTTCTCTGCCTCTGCCTCTGCCCCAGCTCTCTCCCTCTCTCTCTCTCTCTCTCTCTCTCTCTCTCTCTCTCTCTCTCTCTCTCTCTCTCTCTCTCTCTCTCTCTCTCTCTCTCTCTCTCTCTCACACACACACACACACATATAAACACACAAGAATCTGATTATCCTTGTGTACCTGGCATCACTGGTAAAGCAGGATGCAGTCAGAAGCAGTCGATGAAATCACCACTTAATACAAACTCAGAATGAAGACTGCAGTGGTCTTGTGATTTAATAGGCTTATAGTAAGCAGCCTGCCACTTATACCTTAAAGTGCATTAAGCCATGACCTTCTATTGTCCTCCAGGAATGCTGGAACATTGCCAGGGAGCAGTGGAGTGATTTATTGACATGTCCAAGGACAAGCGCTTCATTAATCAGTGATTTTTCTTTAATTATAATGCATAGGAATCATCACTGTCAGTGATGCGGCATTGTTAATTATACTGCCTCAATACTGTGGATTTTTTTAATTTATTTTTTGTATTATATATTTTTTTATTCTGTTTGTTTGTGGGGAGTGGTGGCTCCAGCGGTTAAGGCGTTGGGTTGCCGATCGGAAGGTCTGGGGTTCAAGCCCCAGTATCGCCAAGCTGCCACTCTTGGGCCCTTGAGCAATGCCCTTAACCCTCTATGCTCCGGGGGTCCCTTACGAGGGAAATATCAACGTCCGTGACGTCGGAGTGACGTCAGGCCGCCTTCGAAGGAGGATTGGGCAGCAGGCGGGGGCCTGCTTAGACTGCTGCCCCCGCTACCCGAATTACAGATATGAATGTTTGTTTGATTTTGGCAGTTTAATGAATAATGAAAGGGTGTAATGTGCCTTAAGACATTTAACCCGAACCACCACACACACACACACACACACACACACACACACTCCTTTTTCTTTCTTTTCACAGACACTATCACCACCCTACATTATTTCTTATACAAGAAATGATAAGCAGTAGATGGAGCTCATTGGATTTGATTTTGTTCCGCTCCCAGTTTTCCATTACAAAGAATACGAAAAAAATAACTCTGCAACCTCACCTCAGTTTTAAAAAAGTTCGGATATTGTGCAAAATGTAAATGAAAAAAAAATGCGAATCTCATAAATCCATATTTATGAGATTAATTTTTTTTATTTATACAAAAAAATTTCAATAAAGATCAAATGTTCAAACTGAGAATATATACCATTTTAATATTATTAATATAATTATAGAGGACAAGAAATTACAACGATAATGAATAAATTCATTCATTCATTGATTGATGCTTTTTATTATTAATACCTACATCCAAAAACAATTATAAATTAGCAAACAAACTAATTAAGTAATAAACAGATAAGTAAAGAAACTATAAGGAAATTGTCCTTCATAAGTTCAAGTGTATTCATAACTACAAACTGTATATGCATGTGCATTTCAGAAAAGTTATAAATCATTAAAATCTAATCACTAAACTAGTAAACAAGTTTGGGTCTCCTATTTCAAGTGAAGGAAAATGTAATGGTAAGTCATCCAAAGATATTTTATACAATTGTGTGGTTCCAAGTTTATGGTAAAAGTTTGGAAAAGTGCTAATTAGAACAAACTAATTAGCAACCTGGGCAGGTGGTGACAATTACCACACATAAGCTTAGCACACATTAGTGGTGAAAACTGGACCAGGAAGTGAAAAACAAATGTCACAGTAGGAACACAGGCTATGGTGCTGGTGAATAAAAAAAAAGGTCAATTCTCTGAGGAAATGTATGACTATTATAAACTCGAGGCATACAGCTCAGGCTGAGGAACTATCAGAGCCAGAATTCACACACAGTGCCCACACAACATGGCTGATATTCCTACATTATTAGATTTTGATCATATCTTCATGGAGCTGGCTGGAAAAGGCAGGTGTCCCAATACGTTGCCTATACAGTAGGGGAAATAATTATTTGATCCCCTGCTGGTTTTATAAATGTATCCCCTTATGAAGAAATGAACAGTCTAAAATTGTTTTTAAAAGGTTAAAAGGTTTATTTTAACAATAATCTTTTTTTTTTAAATCCATAAAAAAACATTTAAAAAAAGGTTATAAATTCATTTGTATTTTATTGAGTGAAATAAGTATTTGAGCCCATAACAACCAGCAAGAATTCTGACTCCCACACACCCAAATTAGTTCTGTACCTTTAAGAAAGAACTCCTAAAATCAACTCATTATGTGAATAAAAGACACCAGTCACAGAATCAACCTCTTCCATTCAAACCTCTCCACCACTATGGGAAGGACCAAAGTGCTGTCAAAGGACGTCAGGGACAATAGTGTAGACCTGCACAAGACTGGAATGGGCTACAAGGCAATCAGTGAAAAGCTGGGTAAGAAAGAGACTACTGTTTTTTGGACAGGGTAATCATTTTAATATTTTTGCCTCTGTATGGGTTTGAAATTAAGCAGTAAAGCAGTAAATCTCTCTAATAAATCTTTTTTTTCTGTTTCTTTAGCCAAATAATAGAATTCTTCACTTGCATCACATTGCAAACTCAACAATTGGTGTCAACTCTAAAACTAAAATCTGTTTTTGAATTTGTCAATAAATAAAGAGGAAACAGTGGCCACGCCCAGCCATGAAGGTGCTTTTCATTAAGTTGTCCAATAACCTTTTAGTCTGCGAATGTGTGTTTCTGAAATGGTGAACACATTTTTTTTGTTTTTAATGTCATAGGTGTGTTTTAAAGTTTTAAAATACTTATGGACATCTCTGTATATATGGCAAACTTTGACATTGTGAGCAAAGACAAATCAATTATCAATTACAGATCTCATTTATGTGACCAAATCTTCCATCTTATTATTATCTTGCTGGTTCCAATCCACCAAATTGACTACTTAAGCAAAACGCTGGTGTGACGTCTGTTATAATTTAATAGCACAACCTTATGTAATATTAAGATTGGCTGCATTATTTTAATTAGTCTAATCTCCAGTCTAATCTCCACACATGAAAACTCCCAACACACCAAGACCTAATCCTATATAAATGTAAGCCTGTCTTAGCAAATTGAATAAATGGAAATTGGATAGCCAGTGGGATATTTGGCCTTTATTCTAAATAGATATGGTTATTCTTAGCTGATGCTGATGGATTTGAAATGCATGCATCTTTTCTTTCAGCTCACAAAAACCTATAATCAGAGATGGGTGGGAGGGGATACACATTAGCTGACTCCTGAAACAATGTCACATCACTCTAAAATATGAAACACCTTCTGGAAAATTCTTATATTTTAGTACTTTTCTATTACTGCACAATGTGTTTTTCCTGATATTAAGAATATCACAGAGTATGGCTTCACAAGACATATTTGTAGATCACACCGCCAAGGTCTTTACAAAAGCCGTCCATCCAATCATTTAGTCTCAGACAGAGAATAAGTAAGATAAGACCAGGGGAAATAAAAAACTAGGATTCATGGCACTTATGCCCGTGTCTTATAATGCTTTAAGTTGACGGTATCATTAAAAGTGTGTTGCATATAAGATTTTACTTCAACAACAGACACTATGTATTAATCCCTTCATATTTTCTTTCACACCATTTTTTTTAGCATGAACTACATAACCAGATCTGTTTAGTGCTTTAGGCTTTGGACTCTTGGACTCTGGAAGGTCATAGGTTCAAATCCCAGCACCACCAACCTGCCATGGTCTCTTGAGCTTAACCCTCAGGATAAGGGTATCTGCTGTATTGGAAATGTAATTAAATACTGGAAAAATCATCCACCATGTTTTGTGTGGTTTCTTTCTTGAAATGTTCCTCAACCTGAGTTATATGACTTCAGTTTATAATTGTCAGGAATGCCCTCAAAGCATGGGGTGCATTTTTATTTTTATTTTTTTTCCACGGCTCCTACGTTCGTTTTCACTTCCTGGTCCGGTCTAAGCCCTTTTGTGTTTCGAATGTGTAGTAATCCCAACTGTCTCCACCTGCCTAGTGTTTTCTAATTCGTTCATGCATTTATATGGAAGTTTTATATACAAAATGTATTACATAGGAATCTTTTGGTCAAGGTGTCCGCACACTTTTGTACATATTCCCTTTTCCGAGCTCCATAAACACTCAATTGTTCGAACTGCTTTGTGTCTGTGTGTGTATGCCTGTGTTTTAGACTATCCTGTACCTCAGCTACTACTGTAAAAACAACTTCAGTGACATTGTTCATGCAACGTCCGTCTCAGACAGAAATATATGTACATTGTGTAGTCCAGTCTTGTTGTTGGTTTCACCTGATTAGCATGCACAACTCACTTATCCCATAAGCCGCTTATGCTCAGTTTCCTTTTCCAATCTACTCGTGTCATTCTGCATTTGCACACATTATATTGTTACTGTTTTCCTTTTTATTATTGTCATACTTCATTCCAATTCATTAAAACTGTACTTACAATTTGTAAGATAAACTTACTTTGTTATGTAATATTCTTATTTTATATTTATAGTTCCCTTTGTTTAATGCACAATTTTCTGAGCAGCTGATCAGGTTTACATTTCACTGCAAGAAGCATTTAGTATTATATATAACTGTTGAATCGTAGAAAATGATTGTCACTAATATTTGCTCACAAGACAATTTTGGATAAATGTAAACTTTCTGCTTGAGTTTGTCATGTTTGACAGATAGACTTATTGTGTATCCCTTGTGCAGTTAACTTTTTATTTCCCTCTTTATTTTTACAAAGATACTTTTGGCTCCAAGAGATTACAAGTCGAACCACCAGTTTTACTGCCAGTGTCTGTTTTAATTTCTTATTTCTCAGTGCAAACCACCCCCCCCCCTTCTTTTCTGGGAGTTATAATATTGGATTGTAAAGGTAAAGGAAGGTATTGTAACTATACAAAAGAAAACAAAATCTTGAGTGTGAATAAATTATGCATCATGTTTTCTTTCTTTGACATGAACTTTATTATATAATGACATCTATAGCTGGTAGTAGCATGATCATAAATTCTCTAAAAAAAAAAAAAAAAAAAAGGTCTACAGGAATCTACTTCAACAGTGTTGCTAGTGTACTGTATAAATGATCATTCCATTCTAGAGCACCACTTTGCTTAGTATGTTTATTTCTGTACCATAGTACTTTAAAAACCACCAAAATTCATCCAATGTGCATTACAGCATTAACGCAGCAAGTTACAAAACAATTCAAATGAATTTATTCCCACACACCAAGAGATACACACCTTATGACGACAGGTCTGATGTTTCAGAGCCTTGGTAGAAATTAGAGAAATCTTTTAATCAAGATTCAGTAACAGAAAGGAAGATTAACAGAAAACCTCGAGTTATGTCAGTGAAGATTATTCTTAATGGAAGAGGTAGTCTGGAAAAAACTTGAACCTTCAACTCGATTACAGAATGAAAAAAGACATTTTAGATCATGAACTTATAGTAATATTAGTAATATCATTTGTACAGTTGTTCACTGTTTGTGCAAATCAGCATTCATTACAATATTCACTCACCTGTTTACATTTTATCTGAATCAGAAAATTATAAACATATTGTATTGTATATTGTGTTTTAATAAAAAAAATTTCATATACATTTATATTTATTAGATATTATATTGTAACTGGATATTAAAATGTTTTAAAGTGATTCTAAAACTTTAGACCTATAAGAATAATTGTGCATCAGAGATACCAAAGTGCATCTTGCAATATATATTATAATATAGAAATGGCTAGTTTCATTGTTACTGGCTTATGCTTACCTTTTTTTTGGCCTGGAAATAAACCAAATATATTTTGAGTTGATACTGGTCTTCAGTGTTGTTCTGTGATTTTATCATGAACTAAGTATCTAATTATAGTCATGTCCATTAAAAACCACTCATAACAGATAACAGCTGATCTGAGAACACCGAAGGTCTCTTATTGAAGGGTGGAAACACTAAGTTGTATGAAGTCAGTGTAAGAATTAACAACACCTAGGAATTTTTCTCTGCTGATTATTGGCTGGGAAAATGACACATTTAAGCTCTATATCGTTGCAGCATTCGTGATTACAGTACAGTGTGCAGTGGTGACACACAGTGGGCACAACATAAAAAAGTTGTTTTTTAATAGACAACCTCAACCATTTATGGTATTTGGCAGATGCCCTTATCCAGAGCGACTTACAACTGAGCAATGGAGGGTTAAGTGCCTTTCTTTGATTTGAACCTGTGACCTTCCGATCAAAAGTCCAATGCCTTAACCACTGAGCTACCACACCCACCTCAGCCAAAGAAGTAGGGCCATTTTCTGAAGCAATGGAAAGGGATATAAAATGACCTCTCTGTTTGAGTACCTTTTTGAGATAATGTAACACTACAGCTATTTTAGATGTGTTTCCTTGTGTACTAATTAGAAGATCGAGGTCGGAAGAAAAACAAAAATCTATCACAAATAAGGTGATGTCCCTCAGCATCCAATCTAGGATCAGCTAACCCACAACAGGCCAATGTGAATGTTTTTATAATCATTATTATTACTATTATTATTATTATTATTATTATTATCGAAGCTGTTCCAATGCCAGTTGCATGAGGAATTGCTTGATGCTCTCACGCTGCTGCTTCACACCTCTGACTAAAGAGCACTTCCACCACTTTGGGGTCTGCCAGAGTGGAAAGGTCACCCAGGTCTTTCTCATTGCGGGCGATCTGCCTCAGGACACGCCGCATGATCTTCCCTGGAGCGGGAAATAATATAAGAATTGATAACACAGTACTGTTTGATTCTTGAATCTGATTGAGAATAGTTCTAAGGCAAGTCACAGTTTTTTATTAATACGCTCAGTCTTATGATACTACTATCATAGCCATATTGTATGGTATATATTAACAAGTTTGTTGATATTGTGAGGTTTGCAAGACATCTTTGGTCAGTATTTGTGGAAGGAGAATGAGAAGGAGGGAGGGAGAGAGAGAGAGAGAGAGAGAGAGAGAGAGAGAGAGAGAGAGAGAGAGAGAGAGAGAGAGAGAGAGGTGCTGATGTGGGAACGATTGTTTGTAGCTGTTAAAACAAGTGATAAATGGAAATATTGTGTTCTGGAAAATTATAAAGGGATAAAAGCATTACAAAAAGTGATGTGGCATAAAAGGAATTAAAAACTAGAAAAAGGCCAGGTTAAATATAATCATCCTGAGGGCCAAACTTAAGGGCCAATTAAGTAACAACTGATCAAACCTGAGCGGGTTTTGGGGAGACCTGGGGCATTCTGGATGAAATCTGGAGTGGCTATCGGGCCAATCTTCTCTCTCACTGTCAAACAAAGAAAAAGTTTTAGATTTTTGTGTCAATAAAATCAGAAGAGCTTCAAAGGCCAAACCCTTTGCTCTAAACAACCTCTGACCTTTCCTCTTGAGGTCCTCCTTGAATGCGTGGTTGAATTCCTGGCTGTCCTTCAGCGTGATAAAGCAGTAGAGACACTCGCCCTTAATGGTGTGAGGACAGCTGACCACAGCTGCTTCAGCCACAGCTGGGTGTTCTGTTAATGCTGCCTCCACCTCGGCTGTGCTCAGCAAGTGACCTGCAGGAAGGCAGAATGCTATATTTGTATATTCCAGTTACCCAAAGCATGTTGTGTTTGTTTCCATCATTCATAAATGATGGGTTTGACAGTTGACCACACAGTATAATAGAGTCCAAAAATCTAAATCAGTTATTAAAATGCTTGTTTTCTGAAACCAGGACAAATTTTGATCAGTTGATGCTTATTGTTGGCTAGATTATATAAAATAGGAAAATATGGAAGAGAAAAGAGGTTATTTTAAAAATTCTTATTGTCTTATATTTAACAATTAAAGAATATGTAAAATATAACCATCTATCACTTCCTAATAGGGGTTTAATGGTACACAAAAATCATGGTTCGGTACATAACTTGGTTTTTTACCACTCAATTTTGGTACATAAAGGGCGAAAAAATGCACAACATAAAATTGCTTGTCATTTTTGATTCATACAGTTTATAACATCAACAGTTTAAAATGTTTTAAACGCTTTTAAATAAAATGTCTGCTTGGTTAAATAATATCTAAAATAATATTTATTAATAAATAGATTAATGCAATACACTTATTACATTGATTAAATTCAGTAATCAATTCAATTGCCACAAATGAAATTGATTAAATCAAATTCAATAAATTGAAAAATTTAATGCAATAGTTTACATTTGTTAGACCCTATTTGGGTAATACAGATGTGTATATAAGTGTGTGTGTGTGTGTGTGTGTGTGTGTGTGTGTGTGTGTGTGTGTGTGTGTGATATGATACTTAGCTGTTTTACCTATCACAGCATACTTTAATAAATGTCTTTATTCCTTTCATCCACGGAAACCAATTTCAAAAATATTGAATAATATGAAATATTTCTATTAAATTCTCCACTTTAACAAAAGCGCTGACTGCTTTGGGGTTTAATGTATAATAATGACAAAGTGCAGAATCTTGTTCTTCGGAATAGTAAAAAATGCACTGAATATAAATGAGTTGTCATTTAAAGATTAAAAAAATGTCTATGTTGTAAATGCTGAGTAGGCAGTGTAGAAGACAACCTTTAAATTAAAGTGGCCCTAAACTAAATCCTGTTCCCCACAACTTTAAACTGAAACCAGTCCTGACAGACGTGTTTAACAAGTATAATGTAATGAAATTGTGGGACTGTTTTCCAACTGATGGAAAAACTCTCATATCTTCGAATCACACAGTCCCAATCACTAAACAAATAAAATAATCTGATCAAATGTATATGATATTAAACCTCTAACCCTCACCTGAGACATTGAGCATGTCATCTATTCGGCCTGTGATCCAGTAGTAGCCATCTTTGTCCCTCCTGCATCCTAAAATGAAAGAACACACAGCACAGCCTCAGCATGGGGCCAAATAAATACAACACCACAAGGTCATCCAACAATATACTCTGGGAAATTCTCTGGAACGAGAAAGGGTTTATTTAAAAAATAAAATAAAAAGATTCAACAAAAAATGAAAGTATATGCGATATATAACCATATATCATAATTTGTGAGGTTGCATTAATAATATATATTATGAAAAACTTTCCACAAGAACTCTAAGCAACTTCGCTTATTATTATTCAGAGAACAGCACTGGTGAATAATGAAATCTGATCGGTTGGAAGGTTTCAACACTTCAACAGGTTAAGCTGTTGGTTTATTTTTTTTGACACAGGAAAAACAAGATGGATTTGTAATACTGCAGTAAATAAAAGTGTATACTGGAACTTCATGGATTTTCCACAATATTAATTATTTCTATAAATAAAAGTACTTTCATTAATAATGTAGGAATTGTTTTTCAATTGAATATAAACATTGTTGGTATATTGCTGTGGTTTAAAGATTTTTAAAATGTCTAGTTATTGGAAAATTATTGGTGGTAACAGTCGTCAATGAACAGCACACAACAACAACAATGAACTATTATAAATAGACATTAAGTGGCATCAGATTATAATGGGTTCCCTTGTGAGTCTGGCTTTTCCCTCCTAATATTTCTGAATGCTTTTCCTTGCCATAGTCACCACTGTCTCGTTCATTAAGAAACAAACTTATAGGCACTAAACTTATACATTTCAAAAAAACATTAAAAGCGCTATACAAATAAAATTGAATAAAATCTTGAGTATCTCCACTACACTTACCATCTCCTGTCACATAAAACCCTGGAAACTTTTTGAAGTAAGTGTTCTGGAATCGTTCTTGATTTTGATAGATGCCCCGCATGATGCCTGGCCAGGGTTTCCGGAAAACCTGGAATCAAACATTCAAACCTGGAATTGAACAAGAGGCCTTAAACATTCTCCACCCCTCCTGTGTTTCTGAAATGCTTATTAGTGAAATCATTGCGTGCAAAGACATAGCAAGAGTGGTTAAAGTGTGTGGGTATGCAGAACATCATTAAGACAAGTGGCAAAGCTAATTACAGCTGTGTCCATGTTTAGTATATCTTCTAAATTCTGTGTGGGTGATTCTGCTTCCAGGCAACTATTTTTCAACAAGAAATTAATATCGAGTAACTGTCATTTGGAACACAATATGGCCAAATCTTCTGTTCACACCGTATTTCTCAAAGAAGCTACAATAACAACTAGCTGACTAGCTAGCTCATATTGTCAGGTCCAAGTGCAGTTTGCCTCCATTTTCAAAGTTTACAAAGTTTCCATTTTCAAAGTTTACAGCACTCTTAATATATGGGCACTCATGTCTCTTCATGAAATATACATTTAGTTGCTATTTGATTTTGAACCTGTATCACAACTAGGCTTACTTTAAAATTTTAATGAATGGTGGGACAGCACTTGTAGCATTTTTATTTTATTATTTTATTCTAATGGTGTAAGTCAAATTGTCTGATATTTCTTATTCAGAATCAGCTTTGCCTATTCTCTTAATGTATATCATTCAGTGGTGGACAGTAATGGAGTAAATGTAATGCCTTACTGTAGTACTGTAGCTTTTTTGTTTATCTGTACTTTGCTGAAGTATTTGCATTTGAGTAGACTTTGACTTTACCTTCACTACATTTCAAAGTCAAATATCTTGCATTTTTACTTAATTACATTTTGACGAATCATTAATTTATGAGTGAAAAAAACGTAACAGGTCAAACGGTCGAGCGCGAGCCCTGTTTTGATTGGTGCTTGGTGTGTATCTACTTACACTAACATAAAGTTCAGCGTCGGTTCAACAGCAGGCAGAACATTTTGAGAGGAATAAATGATGGAAAAAACTTCGGACTCGAACTCGCCACAACACCCGTGGACTTTTTTTTTCATTTCATCTTCTCCCGCTTATCCGTAATTTGGGTCGCGGGGGCAGCAGTCTAAGCAGATTCCCCAGACACTTCTCCGTGTCCAGGGATCAGGCTGTCAAGGCCCCCGCCTTCGACTGCTGCCCAATCCTCTCAGCACCGGTCCCTTTACCGGAGCAATATTTTACCTACTGTATCGCTACTTTAATTCAAGTTCATTGTTTGTGTACTTTCTCTGTTCATCATTTCACAAGTTCCTTACCAGGTAGCCCTCTGCCTCTCCTTCCAGTTCTTCTCCATGCTCATTCAGGATTGTGGGCTGCACACCGAAAAAGGGTAACGTCTGCACAAAATGCATAAAAAAAGAACATTTCATATGGCCACATTCACATCCCATGCAACAATTTACTTTATGTCTATGCGAGTCTATGCTATCCTTGCCATCAGCAATTATCACAAACTACCATAAATATCTTTACTTCTACAATAGCCAGCATTTGTAAGTTTAAAAAAACTTTTTAGGCGAACATAGAGAGACACACAATTGTACAGGATGCCTTTGGATGCTGTAGCATTACATTTAACTAGGGGACACAAACCTGTTCCAACATAACAATGCCCCTTGTGCACAAAGCACCTGTCTTTACTAACATTCTTGTAGCGGAATGATCACAAATCTCCACAACCAGACTCCAAACTTTTGAGGAACATTTTTTTCAGAAAAATGGAGCTTATTGTAACAGCAAATTGTAAAGTGGGATTTTTAAAAAGCCAATATGAATTTCATGATCAGGTGTCCACAAACTTTATACTTATGCTTGTATATTTCAATCTGCAAAATCCAGCCTTTTTCCTTGAAATTAATTTTTTTGTGAAAACTATAGAGTATTTGTTAGAGAATCTTACTGCTGATCCTGGCTTTAGTGGTGTCGCTGCAGGCAATGGAGTCAGAACATGACCTCCCTAAAGACCAAATACACAACACATATATCAACATATTCAAATTCTAACTCATTTAGTCTTTTGTGCACAATTTCTAATAGAAATATAAAATTCCACTGTCTGTTAAGGCATCTAATTACTTAAATAATATGTTTTTTTCCCCCCTCTATCTGGTAAATATACAGTATTTTACCGTCTCAGTCTGCCAGAAGGTGTCGACCACCGGGCATCTACCCTGACCCACAACATCATGATACCAGAGCCAGGCTTCTGGGTTTATAGGCTCGCCAACAGTCCCCAGAATACGCAAACTGGAAAGATCGTATCTAAAACAGACAGAGTAAAAGACCCTGAAATCATTTCAGAGAATGCTGTTATATCAATAAGCCTTTATCTGTGAGAGGTCATTGCAAAGATCATGATAATTGCAGACATTATGTGTAGTAGTTTCTAAAATGACATTGATATAGCATACTGATTTAAGGATATTTAATGTATAGCACATTTGTATAAAAAAAAACCCCACAGGCTGAGATTAATGTTTTCTTACTTAGTCTGACATAACGGTTTATGTACCCCAATTTATTATGTAAAGAATTAACCATTTTGGATATTGGATATTGGAAATGTCATCATCAGCAAGGTAGAGTAATGAGACCCAATGCGATGCATTTAGTCATTGTTAAGGCCCTGTAGGAAAATCATTTCCTGTGACAGCATGACTAAGATTGTTTTATGTGTTTGGTTTATTATTACATCAATTGGCCAATAATTCCAATTTAAAATGTATCAATCGACCTCATAATTTTTAACCATTTAGTTAGCTTCAATGTAATGCATTCTATTTAATATCCAGTCTCTGATTTTGGACATCGATCCTATTTTCACTTTAGAAATCTTATCAAACACTTTGCAGTGACAGAGAATTCACTGACCCACTGTCTCCTTTACTAATTGTTAGATAAATCTCTCCCCAAACCATGCCTGCATTAGTGGTTACACATATTTCTTGGTTCTTTGCTTGCAGTTAAATCTACTGACAGATTTTTATTATAGTACATAAACCAGAACAAAACCAATCATTCAGATTACTAGCTAGTAGCAAGCTTGTGTGTGGTGAATAAATGAACCAGAAATGAAGGAATTGTGGATAAAAACATTTTGCACTGGAAGAAAAATGCTCCCATTATATTTGATATCAGGGCATATTTTTTTTAAGGAAATATTTCCACAACACCTTTCCAAAAAAGCACTTTTTGATACAGTGATAAGTCAAGTCAAGTTTATTTCTATGGCGCCTTTCACAACAGACATTGTCTCAAAGAAGCTTTACAGAATTTAACAGTTGAGGTGAATGATAGGTATTAATCCCTGATGAGCAGCCATGGTGACTGTGGCAAGAAAAAACTCCCTCAGATGTTATGAGGAAGAAACCTTGAGAGGAACCAGACTCAAAAGGAGAACCCATCCTCATTTGGGTGATATCAAGAGTGTGATTATAGTCTTTAAACAATACAGAACACTGGAGAGTGAGAACTAACATGAGCACTGGAATGTAAGATTATGAGTAATGATCATCTGTCTACAGACTTTTAGTCATCTGAGGTTATGGAACCAGGATCTACTGAGCAACTCATAAAATAGCTTAACATCTGCGATCATCACAGATCCAACACCAGCTTCTCCATGCCAGAGCCTTTAAACACTCAAAGTCTATTTTAAAGGTCCACAATCTTCATAAGGTAAAACGTGACTGGGGCTGGAGCAACCTCAGGATGCTTCAGGATGATACAAGACCACAGTCGTTTGTGCTAGAACATTCTCCATATGTATTTCCTCGTTGCCTCCAGTAGATGGCATCAGTTACTCTCTTCTGGCAGCGGAGAACTGGTGAATGGACCCAGTGAACCCTGGCATGCCACGAAAACCGTTGCGGTCCAGTTAAAGCCTACATCAGACACTGCAGTACTGATTACTGTTCAACACTAACGGGCACTGAGTTTGCAGTACCTTTTGAAGGAAGCACTGAAAGAACTAGTTGTCTGTGCTGTTAGAACATGGTGGTGTGATTAAAGTGGCATCATTTGAGTTGGCTATGTCAGTTCTTCTGGAATGGGAATGAGATCAATCTGAAGTATAATCACAAAACCTGAAAACCTTCTGGTTCCTTTCCTTTATTTGAAAGGGTTTGAATTGCATGGTGGTGCAAAGAGTGCAAAATTTCCACTTCATAGTTCCAGGGTTCCTAGTTCAGTCATGAACTTGGGCTAATCTCTGGTTGGGTGTTTGACTTGTTCACTGCGTGCTTTCAAAGGTCACACATTTTTGCTAGTTTGTGTTTTAAAATTCTGCTCCTTTAAAAACTAGAGGGATATTTCACCTTTGGAAAGTCATGCTAAATGCTTCTTGGAAAGGTACAGAAGAATTTTAGTCAAATGTAATGTAAGCTGATTTGCATTTTTGCATTTTAACATGGTAACGAACGATCTGGCTAACAAGTTACGCTTTGGCAAGTTGGCCAGCTAAGTGAAATTATCGATTTGTTACTAGCATTATGCATTATACTCCGACAGGAATGTGTACAAAAGTGTGTAGAGATATATTACACTCACTTTTGCAATGGCTCGCTCCCGAACTTCATAAGCAGCCTGATAGCAGTGGGTGCTGTATAAAACTTAGACACTCTGTGCTTCTCTATGATCTCCCAAATCCGGCCCACGTGAGGGTAGACTGGAATGCCTTCAAACTGCCACGAGTCCACACACACAAATGTCTGATTATATACACTATCCACTTTGTAATGAAAACAACCAATCCAATTTGGAGTAAAGAATACAGACACACACAAAAAAACATAGATTAGTCTTACCAGCACACTGGTTGCCCCATTGGCTAGTGGACCATATGTGATATAGGAATGTCCTGTGATCCAGCCGATGTCTGCTGTGCACCAGTACACATCGTCATGATGATAATCGAAGACATATTTGAATGTAAGCGATGTGTAGAGCAAGTAGCCAGCTATAGTGTGCAGTATTCCCTATAAGACATTAACAGAACAATGGTATAGTCTGGACATATTTATTTGACATGACTATTGATAATTGTCATTATTTTGTTATACAACTGCTTCAAATATATAAATATCCCACCTTGGGCTTGCCTGTGGACCCACTGGTATAGAGAATAAAGAGCGGGTCTTCAGCATTCAGCCACTCAGGCTGGCACTCCTCAGATGCACTGTTTACAACGTCATCCCACCACACATCACACTCTGCATTCCAGGGTGTCTGTATCATATACCCACACAAACATACATAATTTCACATAGAGTATATGGACAGAAATATTGAGACACATGACTTCCAGCCATATGTGGTTCTTCCCCTGTTACTACAATATTGGAGGCACACAATTGGACAGGATGTCTTTGGATTCGGTAGCATGCAATTTCCACGCTGGAACTAGGAGACCCAAATCTGTATCAGCATGACAATGTGCACAAAGTGAGGCACAGGAATATATGGCTTACAAGGGATGGAATGGAAGATCTATTGCTAGCGAACACCTTTGGGATGAATTGGAACGCTGCCTGCTCCCCAGGGATCCTCATCCTACATCAGTACCTGACTTCACTAACATCCTTGCAGCTGAATAAAAAGACAGATCTCCACAATCACACTCCAAAATCTAGTGGAATGTCCTCCCAGAAATGTGGAACTTAAAATAACAGCAAATGGGGACTAAATATGGAAAGATACGTTCAGAAAGCAAATACGGTCAGGTGTCAACAAACTTTCATCCATATAGTCCATATATGCATGTACAGTATTGGTTAAACGAATATGAGTTTGTTATTTGGAATGAACATTGTGTAAACTATGTTTTAAATGAATACAGATTTGCGAAGAATTATTATTAATAAGCTCTAGAAGAGTATCTGTGGACTGGGACATGAATCGTTATGAATGAATGATCAGATCTTATGCTAGTTGAACAAAGATCATGTACATAAACATGCAGTGTTGCGAAATACAATTACATAGATTCCTCTTTAGTAACTGCCTGATCATGATTGCAACAGTTTACATAAAGTTTTATTTAATGTATAGTTTGGAAAAATAATTAATGAAATGAATCAGAAAATTCCAAAGCAGGCAAAAAAAAGCAGCTCCATGCAAATCCCTAGTTGAGACCAGTTATGAACGATTGATGTAGCAGAAGTCGAAGAATTGTCAGAGCAAGAATTCACAGATTATAATAACAGTGAGGCCATTTTCCCTTTGGGTTTTTTCCTGTGTTTTCAATTGTTTCTGGGACCAATTTATATATAATATAAATATAATATAAAAAAAAAGGAAAAATTATAAATATATATACGCCACACCCACGTCATGTTTATGTGAATACCGATATTGTTATAAGCAAACAAGGACATACATGCATTCCATTACATAAAGTTTATCAAATATGTAAAGATGGATGTTAAATTCTTGCAAGGCAAAAAATCTCGTAGACAAAATACAAAAAAGTTACAATTAAAACCAACCTGTAGCTTATTGCTGAAATTGGTTGTCCTGAAGGCATGATGCTTCACTACAAGACATTTCTGGACTGTGAAGGAGCTTCTAAAAAATATATATATAGAGAGAGAGAGAGAGAGCAAGAGAGTGTCAGAAAAAGAGAGATAGAGAGAGAGAGTAAGAGAGAGAATAAGAGAAGACAGAAGGAGATAGACATAGAGATGAGCTAATGGAGTACGTATGAAACTATGACTCAGCTACTCCACCACACTTCAAGTCAATTACGTTCGACCCAAGAGATAAAAGAGATTAATCATGTCTGGCACAGCAATTTAGGTCGGCAAATTGTAGTTTGTGTGGCGTGGAAGTGAAATACGTGACATCATGCCATCACAGCCACTTATCTTTCCATTTAATGAGTATCAACACCTAATAATAGTGAACGGTTTCTAATAGATCATTCGAAATCGATATATATATATATATTTTTTTTTCATGTTTTATCCCTTTTCCTTCTTCAGTCGCATGTACGTTCCGTTTCACCTGTTGCTATGACAACCAGTGCATGACGTATCCAAGCCGTGCTGTTGCCTGGCAACATGTTGCCTGTAGCTGTGGCACTGAGTGGCTGAGAGGGACTGATAAGCCTCCATAAAGGCAGTCCAGTGCAGGGTGTAGGGCTAATGGGCCCAGACTATGGCTTGTTAGGACAGGTTATTGGCAAACAGAAGCTAATTAGGCTGAAAGACAGTGGTGGATGAAGTACACAAACCATGTACTTGAGTTAAAGTAGAGATACTGTACACTGCATAAAATATTGTAATATAAAAGTACAAAAGGGTTTGCCTTCAAATGTTTTTAAGTATCAAAATGACTGATTTATTATGCCTATAATGTTCCTATTATCATTTTGTCACAAGACTCCCAGTTTATATGAAAAGACTCTAATGTTACTCTATTTATAAAATGATATTGATGATTCAAACATTGATTGATATCTATTAAAATGATCATGAGCCCAAAACCTTCTTTTTACTCTACTTCTAAAAAATCATGCAAATAAGGCCACGGTGATGTGGCAAGTTAGAGTCAGGAGTTTCTTCCATCATTTATTATTCTCCAAATGTTCTGTTTGCTGTTGAACTGATGCTGAACTGTGGCAGCAATCAAAACAAGTTCAAAACAGAGTGCGTGCTAGGCCCTGATTAATGGCTTGCTAAGTGCTTGACCAGTTGAGTTTTTATCTACTCGTAAATAAAAAGGAACAAATGATTTCCCTAAACGTAGTTGAGTAAAAAGTAAGATATATGACTTTGAAATGTAGTGAAGTTAAAGTCTCCAAAATCTTTTTTAACACTTCAGTAATGTACAGACACAAGAAAAAGCTGCTTAAGTACAATAACAAATTACATGTACTTAATTACTGTTCATCACTGCTAAAAGAGATTGAGCCGAAGGTAAAGAAGAGGACTCACTTTTCTCGGCAGTGCTCCAAGGCATGGTCTGAAATCTGCTTCAGGTTGATCAGCTTCTCTCCCCTGTACACTCCATCTGTAGGTTGTAACACACACAAAAATATTTTTGGAATATAATAAACATTACCAGGGACACGCCACGTTTTTACTGCAGTCTCCCGAATGTTAGAGATATCTGAAGATAAACACCTCATAAATTGAATGATAAACACAGGATGAGACAGTTTCTGTGCTGGCACAATGTCAGCGTGTTTGTTACCTGCCGTCACCAGGATGCTACACTGAGCGTCCACGATCCTCTCAGCCAGAGATTCGGAGGAAAACCCTGCAAACTGAAGCACAGAGAACACAATTCTGTCAGTATGAAATGCTTTCAGTCAGCAAAGTTCTGTTTTGTTCCTGTAGATTGATTCTTTAGTTTATTAAGTACATTTTTAACAAGTTATGAAAATCATGTGTCTCTTTTATCTTAGATCCAGTTCTTCAGTAGTCTTAGTAGTAAACCTGTCATAAAGTCATTTTTAAACTTAAACAAATGCCCTTCAGATTTCCTTCCAAGTCACCTGAACATTATACACCTGTGTATACGATCACAGACCTGTTTAAGGTTTCTGTTCTATAAATCTTTACCTCATTTTGAATAATTGAAAATATTATATATTTACAAGTTAAAATAAAATCAATTTTATATTTTAAAAAAGGAACAGTTGGTACATGATTTTATAAAAGCCCTAATAATATTAATAATAATAATATAAATAAAAAACACTATGCATACCAAAGTATTGGGACACCTGAATTTTCCACCCAAATCCCACTACCACCGAGCTGTTTGGCCCTTGAGCAAGGCCCTTGAGCAAGGCCCTTATCCCACCCCTGCTCAGTTGTAAGTCACTCTGGATAAGGCCGTCTGCCAAATGCCATAAATGTAAGAAATGTAATACATGGTTCCTTACCGTGTAAAATTCATTTAAAAATGAAATGATTTTGACTTTTAAATTATGTTTTTACATGTAATGCAAATGTTATTTTTTCACATCTGATTTTTGTACATAATCCTATTATGCATGTAACTGCATATTGCCACATACAGTTATCACATGCGAAAATATGTACTTGATTTTTCCGTAAAAGCTAATGTAATAGCATGCAATTTCCATTAGCATTTTACCTTGGTTCCAAAACTAAAGAGACAAACTTTGGACATGTCTTGGCTGATCAATTACCGCAAGCCAAAGGAAAACATTATGGTTAATTTAGATGTTAGTGCATCTCAAGCTTGTTTTATAGTAAGTAGGACAATGGCCTTTGCAGGAATGAGGCCTCACATCCAAGTAACCCAAAAATAGTCCTTTATACGGCATTCAAATTAACCGTGAAGGTTATTCAGCTGTATTTTTAACTTCAGCTGCAACCTGGAACAAGAATCCGAATGGCAAAAAATAGCCCTGGCAGGGGCAGACCGAGGGCTCTGTTATAAACTCAATGCCCAGGAGAACAACATATGAACCTTGGAAGTTATCTACTTCTAGCATTTTGCTGTGAGCACAATAAATACTTGAAAATGCAAGTTCCTATATGTATGGTGAAACCTATTTTTTGTCTGTCTGGGTTTTTTTTAAGGGTAAGTAGTCCAAGTTTTTTGCTGACAAATAGGAGCAAACACAAAATGAGGAAGAGATTTTCATGCACACGTACCACAATCGAATGTACCGCCCCTATTCGAGCACAGGCCAGCATGGTGTACACAAGCTCAGGGATCATAGGCAAGTAAATGGCCACTCTGTCTCCTTTCTTAACACCTGAAACAGAAAAAGACTCAATTTATATATTTACCATATATATACTTAATATCATTAGCCTTGTGTACATAAAGTATATATTGTTTGTTCTAATACCCCCGTCCTCTACATCTGCCTCTTTTAACCCAACTACCTGCATGTCTTCCCCTTACCACATCCATAAACCTGCTTCTTGGCCTTCCTCTTTTCCTCCCTCCTGTTGGCTCCATCCTCAGCATTCTCCTGCCGATGTACCCCATGTTCCTCGTCTGTACATGTCCAAACCATCTCAATCGCACCTCCCTCACCTTGTCTCCAAAACGTCCTACATGCACTGTCCCTTTTATAAACTAATTTCCGATCCTGTCCATCGTCATCACTCCCAATGAAAAACTTAACATCTTCAGCGCTGCTACCTCCAGCTCCACCTCCTGTCTTTTAATTAATGCCACTGTCTCTAAACCATACAACATCGCAGGTCTCACCACAGTCCTATAAACTTTCCCTTTCACTCTTGCAGATACCCTTCTATTACAAATCACTCCTGCTATCACTCTTCTCCACTCACTCCACCCTGCCTGCACTATTTTCTTCACTTTTCTAACACACTCTCCATTATGTTGCACTATTGACCCCATGTACCTGAACTCCTCCACCTTCTCCACCTCTTCTCCCTGCAACCGCATCACTCCACTGCCCTCCCTCTTATTCACACACATGTACTCTGTTTAACTTCTACTGACTTTCATTCCCCTTCTCTCCAGCACGTACCTTCACCTCTCCAGGATCTTCTCAACCTGCTTCATACTCTCGGCACAAATAACAATATCATCCGCAAACATCATAGTCCATGGAAACTGGTCTGATGGTCTGACCTTGTCCGTCAACCTGTCCATCACCACTGCAAACAGGAAAGGGCTCAGAGCCGATCCTTGATGCAGTCCAACCTCCACCCTGAACCAGTCTGTCGTTTCAACTGCACACCATCACTGCTGTCACACTGTCCTCAAACATGTCCTGGCTACCACTATTCTATCCCATAACTTAATTGTGTGACTGATCAACTTTATTCCTCTGTAGTTACTACAGGTCTGCACATCTTCCTTCTTCTTAAAGATCGGTACCAGCACACTCCTTCTCCATTCTTCAGGCATCCTCTCACCTTTAAAATCTAGAACAACCTAGTTAATCTGGTTAACCTGGACATTGAATTGCTCAGTTTGTACCCTGTTTATATTGTAATTTTCACAAGTTATTCAATTTCACAGGCAATTTTTAACAATATACAGGAACCAAGCAATTTGTAATCCAACAGATTACATGTCTGTTTTAATGACTTCTCCTAAATAGGGATAAAGATAAAAGACTCTTACCCAGTTGTTTGAGAGCGTTGGCACATCTGCACACCTGCTTTAGAAGCTGGCTGTATGTGATGGTAAGGTGATGATCAGGAGAGTTTCCCTCCCTGCAAAAGTGCATAAGAAAGAAGTAATCATAAGAAATACGTTATGGAGTTTAAAAAAGTTTTTAAAAAGTACAATAAAATTTATCGAGAACTCTCTTCAATAAAATTAAGACAAGCACTTCAAATTCTTAAAATCTTGCATGTTACATTTCTTCTTTTCTTCCCTTAATATAGTTTATTTAAAGAAATAAAAGACATGTCCCCATTTTTTTTTGCTAGAGAAGATAATGTGTTCTTTGGCAGCCTTGTATTACAAATTGTAAATGTATTGCATTTGGATGTACATCAGCAATGTGTTTGGACAGTAATACTAAAATGTTTATTGCACAAGCTAAAACAACGGCCAAATGACTGACTTACAATATGGCCAGCAGCCTGTTCAAAGCTTTGCTTATTGCGTTGGCTCAAAAATCAATCTGCACATTGGACTGAGTCTTTTTTTCCACTGTAAAAATAACTAACCACTAGGCATATATGCAAACATGTTACTCTTGAGCAGAAAGTAACTGTTGCAGTATAGGGGTGATGTTTTTAGTTAGGTTTGTTAGAGCCACTGCACCTGTCTATTCCAGTAAGTGCATGAACAAGAAATGATGACAAGACAATTTTGATCCATCACTGTGCATTTCTGCAAAGTCATAATCCTTCCCGGATCTTCCTTCCAGAAACTCAATGCTTTTGTTTGCATGGACTATGGCTTTGTCCTAGCAGCTTCAAATAAAACCTGGAATTGTTAAATATAGCCTTTGCAGTTGCTTGTAACAGCAGCTCCTGGTTAATGACTGACTACCCTTTTTACCCTATCGTTTATTATTAGCTTTCGCTGGCACTAGACTCAATGACAGGCAGAGGATCACCCTATCAGCTAAACCAGACAGAGACAGTGTACTGTGGGTGTTCCAATTGATGATTCAAACATATTCACTGGCAATACCAGTGTTACAACACTAATATTTTCTTAGTCATACTGACTTTATGACGCATGACATGATGCCATGATGAGTGACAACACAGTATAAGCAGTTCATTAATCCTCTTTGATGTTATCAGTGGCATAGAGTGGACCTATTACACACTACAAGACCATTACTACTATTACTGCTAAAATTGTTAAAGTAGTATATACATAATCAATATCCATAGAGAGAGAGAGAGAGAGAGAGAGAGAGAGAGAGAGAGAGAGAGAGAAAGAGTTTCTGTCAAGTGTCTAATTTTTAACAACTGAGCTGCTAAGGGGTTAAGGGCCTTGCTCAGGCGGCCCTGCAGTGGGCTTGATGGTTCTGGATTTTGAACTCACAACCTTCTTATCAGAAATCCAAAGCTAAAATCCACTAAGCTTTCACCACCCATATCATTAACTGCTAAAACATTTGTTGTATTTGTTGTCATTTTTATTTCTAATGGCATAATAATAGTATAAAGTAAGGTATAAGCTGACATGCATAGTCATTGGCACTGAAGATGTTAACTTGTATCTCACCATATTTTTTAAAATACATATACAACATTTTTTTAATTAATATGATAATCATTTACTGATTTGGCATCTGTCTCTTTACCTCTTTTTATATGTCTATTATTTAAATGCTTGCATTATAAGGATGCATGTATTATTATTATTATTTTTTTATTTTATTTTTTTTTTACACTGGCAGGAGATTGTAACTGCAAACGTATTAGAACCTCTGCTATGAGTAATAAATGTGGAAATATTAAGTGGTAGAACTTAATCAGAAAACACGTACCTTCTTGTACAATATGTTTCACATATCACAGGATATGATGTTTTAACTAGGGTATTTTTTTTGTCTAACACGACTGCTGTGTGTTGTTCTAGTTCTGAGAAGTATACACCAGCGGTAGTAGTTCAAAAACTAAAAAGAGGAAATCTGTAAGTTCATTTCTGTAGTTTTCAGCTAAATGTTTGGTTTATATCCTGGTTTAGGTAAATGCATGATTTAATGTATTAGCTTTCAAGTTGTTATAGATATTGCCTTATTTTCAGATTACATTATTCTGCATGTTAAAGTATCCAAACAATGATTCACCTATATTAGCTTAATATGTGATATTTCCATGCTAATGTAATGGTTTTAATAAGCATTTTCTTGAACTGGTATAGACATAAAACATGGGCCTTGTTTGTGACCAATAGGCCACAGCCTGTGTTCTGTGTTCTTAAACAATCCCTATTTTGAATACAAGCAGATATTTTTTATAATGTTTTGCCAATAACATTGAATGGAAATATCATTAATGAGTTATCAAAACACAGGTTACATGGTTCACCGTGAAGGTGAAGTGCTGATCTCTCACAGTGTTGTTGAAACGCTGATATAATCAGTGAGGAAGTGAGGGGGATGTGGAAATCTGCAAGCTTACCAGTAATACGCAACTTTTTCGCCCAAGTTCCGGTCCAGCACGTTGCGGTCCAGCACATTGTAGCACATATTTGTCTTGGCTCCTTCCATGAACTTGATGTACACCTGCTCCTTGGTCATATCAAAGTTATACTGCAGCATTTTACCTGTGGGGGGGTTCTTCCAGTAAAATTCCTGAGCAACCCCCCTCCAGAACTCTGTGGATTAGAAGATTGGACAAATGATACTGTACAATACTCTTACACTCAGTAACACTAAACCACAAACCTACAAACAAGGTTTGTGGCAGGGCACACAAGTTTTCTTAGTTTTAACTTCTGCTTTTCCTTAACCGACTTACCTTCAGGTTCCTCAATGGATCTTTTGTACATTGAAAGATATGAGTTCAAATCAGGCACATGAGCAACCTTTTGCAGATCCTCTGGAGGATAGTACACTCTCTCGTCCTTGTCTTGAAGCCCCAGAACACCCATGTTTTTCAGATGGCTCTACAAGAGAGAGATCTACAGACGTCTTGTTCCTTTAACTCTCAAAAGCATTGACAGCTGGGCACTGCCCTGTACTTGAACTATGAAGCAGTTTATTGTGGCTGTCTATGTCAAGTCCTGCCTCCACATCCTGATGTCATATTATTTCTCCAGTCTGCTCTGGACCTAACTGGCCAATCAGCACAGCCGGTTTGACACTCCTACTTTTTCATTTGCTGGAAAGCCTGCCTCCTGCTGATCCCATTATAGAAGGAGGGAGGGAAGGAGCGAGAAAAGATTGAGGGAGGGCCAGCACACTGAACATAGACTGTGGTTATGTTCAGAGAGAGAGAGAGAGAGAGAGAGGGAGAGAGAGAGGAGCCTGGTTTCCCATTTTTCTCTCTCACTTGTCCTTTGTCTTTGGAACATGGCCTAAATATTTTACATTTTATTACAGAACAGAACAACTTGTGTGAAATATGAAAACAATGCTA